>NC_141601.1:55904096-56204096 GCF_047967505.1 Dipteris shenzhenensis | reverse complement strand
ATGAAGGAAGACTATATATAAGAAAAATTAGGTTTTCCTCCTCCTCTCCTATTGGCTTTCCATTCCTCCCCTCTCTCCTATTGGCTTTTCATTTATCTCCTCTCCCATTGGCTCCCATTACTCCCCCTCTCCTATTGAACCCCCATCCCTCATCCATTAGCCCTCCTCCCATCCATCCATTTCTTCTTCCTCCCCATTGCCACCACTCCCATCCCACATTTCCACCACGTCCCATTTTCCAAAATCCCATATTTCCCCATCTCACCCTTCTCTTTTTCATCCCCTATTAACTTCCTCACTCATTTCACTCCCTTATTAGCCTACTCCCCTATTACTTTCCCCTCTCCCATTCCATTCTTCCCTCCCCACTCTCACTTCCACTTCCCATTACTCACTTGCCATTTAAAAACTATTAATATATTATTATACTATTTTTTATACTAATTATCATACACCCTTATTACTTCCCTATCCTATTCCACTCCTCCCTCCTCATTCCCACTTCCACTTCCCATTACTCACTTGCTATACACATTTGCAAACTATTAATATATTATTATATGATTTTTTATACTATTTGTAAACTTACATATGGGCAAAATCACAGGTGTCAAAGCGATCCTATTGTGGTCATACAACAACTGTGCTTTTATTCAAGGGTATATTTATCCTCATCAACAAGCTTATTTACTCAAGGTATGAAGTGCATAATTTGTGCACTAGGTGTTTACTTTGTGCCAAAATTGTTTGCCACACACACACACACATATACATATACCGAGAATTTTCTAATATTATCGCATCTACATTTCTCCAATGGGCATAAAACTTTGTACACTCCTCAACCTAGGTCTTATTGACTTGCATTCAAAGTGGTGCACCCATCTCATAAGTACTTGTTCGGATAACACACCTCCTATGTATTTTATGACGATTGTGCATAACACTAGGAACAAAATGGTGTATCATGTGAGACAGACTATGCAAAGCATATCCAATGGACACAAGACTTTACACGTTCCTCAACCTAGGCAGTATTGACTTGTGTGCAAAGTGGCATCCCCATCCGATAAGTACTTGTTCGAAAAATACACCTACGATCGTGTTTTTTGACGATTATGCATGACACTAAGGCAATAATGGTGTTTTATGCTTGATCGACAATGCAAAGCATATCCGATGGGCACAATACTTTGCACACACCTTCAACTAGGTAGAATCGACTTACATGCAAAGTGGCATGCCCATCCCATAAGTGCTTGATCCTATAACATACCTAGAAACGTGTTTTTTGACGGATGTGCATGACACTAGAGTAAAAATAGTATTTAATGCTCGATAGACCATGCAAAGGATATCCGATGGGCACAAAACTTTTCGTACGCCTCAACCTAGGTGGTATTGAAATGTTCTCAATGAGGCACACCCATCCGATAAGTACTTGGTCAGATAACACACCTAATGGCGTGTTTTTTTGTGAATGTGCATGTCATTAGGAAAAAAATGATGTATAATGCGTGATCGACCATGCAAATCATATCCGATGGTGACAATACTTTGCACGCACCTCAACGTAGTTAAAACGGACTTGCGTGCAAAGTGGAGCCCCCATATGATAAATATTTATTTGAATAACACACCTATGGCCGTGTTTTTATATGGTTGTGCATGACACTAAGGCAAAAACGGTGTGTTATGCTTGATCGACAATGCAAAGCATATCCGATGGGCACGATACTTTGCACACACCTTCAACTAGGTGTAATTGACTTACATGCAAAGTGGCACGCCCATCGCATAAGTGCTTGATCAGATAACACACCTAGCAGTGTGTTTTTTTACGAATGTGCATGGCACTAAGGCAAAAATGGAATTTAATGCTCGATCGACCATGCAAAGCATATCCGATGGGCACGATACTTTGCACACACCTTCAACTAGGTGGAATTGACTTACATGCAAAGTGGCATTCCCATCGCATAAGTGCTTGATCGGATAACACACCTAGCAGCGTGTTTTTTTACGGATGTGCATGGCACTAAGGCAAAAATGGTATTTAATGCTCGATCGACCATGCAAAGCATATCCGATGGGCATAATACTTTTCCTATACCTCAACCTAATTGTTATTAAAATGTTGTCAAAGAGGCACATCCATCCGATAAGTACTTGGTCAGATAACATACCCAAGGGCGTGTTTTTTTGCGGATGTGCATACCACTAGGGAAAAAATGGTGTATAATGCGTGATCGACCATGCAAATCATATCCGATGGTGACAATACTTTGCATGCACCTCAATGTACTTAAAACGGGCTTGCGTTCAAAGTGGAGCCCCCATCTGATAAGTACTTATTTGAATAACACACCTATGGCCGTGTTTTTATATGATTGTACATGACACTAAGGCAAAAACGGTGTGTTATGCTTGATCAACCATGCAAATCATATCCGAAGGTGACAATACTTTGCACACATCTCAAACTAGTTGAAACGGACTTGCGTGCAAACTAGAGCCCCCATCTGATAAGTACTAGTTTGAATAACACATCTAGGACTGCGTTTTTTTACGAATGTGCATGACACTAAGATAAAAACGGTGTTTTATGCTTGATCGACAATGCAAATCATATCCGATGGGCACAATACTTTGCACACACCTTCAACTAGGTAGAATCGACTTACATGCAAAGTGGCATGCCCGTCCCATAAGTGCTTGATCCTATAACATACCTAGAAACGTGTTTTTTGACGGATGTGCATGACACTAGAGTAAAAATAGAATTTAATGCTCGATAGACCATGCAAAGGATATCCGATGGGCACAAAACTTTTCGTACGCCTCAACCTAGGTGGTATTGAAATGTTCTCAATGAGGCACACCCATCCGATAAGTACTTGGTCAGATAACACACCTAATGGCGTGTTTTTTTGTGAATGTGCATGTCATTAGGAAAAAAATGATGTATAATGCGTGATCGACCATGCAAATCATATCTGATGGTGACAATACTTTGCATGCACCTCAACGTAGTTAAAACGGACTTGCGTGCAAAGTGGAGGCCCCATCTGATAAGTATTTATTTGAATAACACACCTATGGCCGTGTTTTTATATGGTTGTGCATGACACTAAGGCAAAAACAGTGTGTTATGCTTGATCGACAATGCAAAGCATATCCGATGGGCACAATACTTTGCACACACCTTCAACTAGGTGGAATTAACTTACATGCAAAGTGGCACGCCCATCGCATAAGTGCTTGATCAGATAACACACCTAGCAGCGTGTTTTTTTACGGATGTGCATGGCACTAAGGTAAAAATGGTATTTAATGCTTAATCCACCATGCAAAGCATATCCGATGGGCACAATACTTTGCACATACCTTTAACTAGGTGGAATTGACTTACATGCAAAGTGGCACGCCCATCGCATAAGTGCTTGATCAGATAACACACCTAGCAGCGTGTTTTTTTACGGATGTGCATGGCACTAAGGCAAAAATGGAATTTAATGCTCGATCGACCATGCAAAGCATATTCGATGGGCACGATACTTTGCACACACCTTCAACTAAGTGGAATTGACTTACATGCAAAGTGGCATTCCCATCGCATAAGTGCTTGATCGGATAACACACCTAGCAGCGTGTTTTTTTACGGATGTGCATGGCACTAAGGCAAAAATGGAATTTAATGCTCGATCGACCATGCAAAGCATATCTGATGGGCATAATACTTTACCTATACCTCAACTTAGGTTGTATTAAAATGTTGTCAAAGAGGCACACCCATCTGATAAGTACTTGGTCAGATAACATACCTAAGGGCGTGTTTTTTTGCGAATGTGCATGCCACTAGGGAAAAAACGGTGTATAATGCGTGATCGACCATGTAAATCATATCCGATGGTGACAATACTTTGCATGCACCTCAACGTAGTTAAAACGGACTTGCGTGCAAAGTGGAGGCCTCATCTGATAAGTATTTATTTGAATAACACACCTATGGCCGTGTTTTTATATGGTTGTGCATGACACTAAGGCAAAAACAGTGTGTTATGCTTGATCGACAATGCAAAGCATATCCGATGGGCACAATACTTTGCACACACCTTCAACTAGGTGGAATTAACTTACATGCAAAGTGGCACGCCCATCGCATAAGTGCTTGATCAGATAACACACCTAGCATCGTATTTTTTTACGGATGTGCATGGCACTAAGGCAAAAATGGTATTTAATGCTCGATCAACCATGCAAAGCATATCCGATGGGCACAATACTTTGCACATACCTTTAACTAGGTGGAATTGACTTACATGCAAAGTGGCACGCCCATCCCGTAAGTGCTTGATTGGATAACATACCTATCAGCGTGTTTTTTTACGGATGTGCATGAAACTAGAGCAAAAATAGTATTTAATGGTCGATCGACCATGCAAAGCATATCCGATGGGCACAATACTTTGCACACACCTTCAACTAGGTAGAATTGACTTACATGAAAAGTGGCACGCCCATCGCATAAGTGCTTGATCGGATAACACACCTAGCAGCGTGTTTTTTTACGGATATGCATGGCACTAAGGCAAAAATGGAATTTAATGCTCGATCGACCATGCAAAGCATATCTGATGGGCATAATACTTTACCTATACCTCAACTTAGGTTGTATTAAAATTTTGTCAAAGAGGCACACCCATCTGATAAGTACTTGGTCAGATAACATACCTAAGGGCGTGTTTTTTTGCGAATGTGCATGCCACTAGGGAAAAAACGGTGTATAATGCGTGATCGACCATGTAAATCATATCCGATGGTGACAATACTTTGCACGCACCTCAACGTAGTTAAAACGGACTTGCGTGCAAAGTGGAGGCCTCATCTGATAAGTATTTATTTGAATAACACACCTATGGCCGTGTTTTTATATGGTTGTGCATGACACTAAGGCAAAAACAGTGTGTTATGCTTGATCGACAATGCAAAGCATATCCGATGGGCACAATACTTTGCACACACCTTCAACTAGGTGGAATTAACTTACATGCAAAGTGGCACGCCCATCGCATAAGTGCTTGATCAGATAACACACCTAGCATCGTATTTTTTTACGGATGTGCATGGCACTAAGGCAAAAATGGTATTTAATGCTCGATCAACCATGCAAAGCATATCCGATGGGCACAATACTTTGCACATACCTTTAACTAGGTGGAATTGACTTACATGCAAAGTGGCACGCCCATCGCGTAAGTGCTTGATTGGATAACATACCTATCAGCGTGTTTTTTTACGGATGTGCATGAAACTAGAGCAAAAATAGTATTTAATGGTCGATCGACCATGCAAAGCATATCCGATGGGCACAATACTTTGCACACACCTTCAACTAGGTGGAATTGACTTACATGAAAAGTGGCACGCCCATCGCATAAGTGCTTGATCAGATAACAAACGTAGAAGTGTGTTTTTTAACGGATGTGCATGGCACTAAGGCAAAAATGGTATTTAATGCTCGATCGACCATGCAAAGCATATCCGCGATTGGCACGATCCTTCAACTAGGTGGAATTGACTTACATGCAAAGTGGCATTCCCATCGCATAAGTGCTTGATCGGATAACACACCTAGCAGCGTGTTTTTTTACGGATGTGCATGGCACTAAGGCAAAAATGGTATTTAATGCTCGATCGACCATGCAAAGCATATCCAATGGGTAAAATACTTTTCCTATACTTCAACTTAGGTCGTATTAAAATGTTGTCAAAGAGGCACACCCATCCGATAAGCACTTGGTCAGATAACATACCTAAGGGCGTGTTTTTTTGCGGATGTGCATACCACTAGGGAAAAAACAGTGTATAATGCGTGATCGACCATGCAAATCATATCCGATGGTGACAATACTTTACACCTCAACCTAGTGGAAACGAACTTGCATGCAAATTGGAGCCCTTATCCGATAAGTACTAGTTTGAATAATACACCTAGGACCGTGTTTTTTCATGGTTGTGCATGACACCAAGGCAAAAACGGTGTCTTATGCTTGATCGACAATGCAAAGCATATCCGATGGGCACAAAACTTTGCACACACCTTCAACTAGGTGGAATCGACTTACATGCAAAGTGGCACACCCATCCCATAAGTGCTTCATTGGATAACATACCTAGCAGCGTGTTTTTTGACGGAAGTGCATGACACTAGAGTAAAAATAGTATTTAATACTCGATTGACCATGCAAAGGATATCTGATGGGCACAATACTTTTCACACACTTTCAACTAGGTGGAATTGACTTACATGCAAAGTGGCATTCCCATCGCATAAGTGCTTGATCGGATAACACACCTAGGAGCGTGTTTTTTTACGGATGTGCATGGCACTAAGGCAAAAATGGTATTTACTGCTCGATCGACCATGCAAAGCATATCCAATGGGCATAATACTTTTCTCATACCTCAAACTAGGTGGTATTAAAATGTTGTCAAAGAGGCACACCCATCCGATAAGTACTTGGTCAGATAACATACCTAAGGGCGTGTTTTTTTGCGGATGTGCATACCACTAGGAAAAAAACGGTGTATAATGCGTGATCAACCATGCAAATCATATCCGATGGTGACAATACTTTGCACACACCTCAACCTAGTGGAAACGGACTTGCATGCAAATTGGAGCCCTTATCCGATAAGTACTAGTTTGAATAACACATCTAGGACTGCGTTTTTTTACGAATGTGCATGACACTAAGATAAAAACGGTGTTTTATGCTTGATCGACAATGCAAAGCATATCCGATGGGCACAATACTTTGCACACAACTTCAACTAGGTGGAATCGACTTACATGCAAAGTGGCACGCCCATCCCATAAGTTCTTGATCGGATAACATACCTAGAAGCGTGTTTTTTGACGGATGTGCATGACACTAGAGCAAAAATAGTATTTAATGCTCGATCGACCATGCAAAGCATATCCGATGGGCACAAAACTTTTCGTATGCCTCAACCTAGGTGGTATTGAAATGTTCGCAATGAGGCACACCCATCCGATATGTAATTGGTCAGATAACACACCTAGTAGCGTGTTTTTTTACGGATGTGCATGGCACTAAGGCAAAAATGGTATTTAATGCTCGATCCACCATGCAAAGCATATCCGATGGGCACGATACTTTGCACACACCTTCAACTAGGTGGAATAGACTTATATACAAAGCGGCACACGCATCCCATAAGTGCTTGATTGGATTACATACCTAGC
Organism: Dipteris shenzhenensis; assembly: GCF_047967505.1. Lineage (NCBI taxonomy): Eukaryota > Viridiplantae > Streptophyta > Polypodiopsida > Gleicheniales > Dipteridaceae > Dipteris > Dipteris shenzhenensis. The sequence continues at coordinate 56,196,823 of NC_141601.1, read as the reverse complement.
AACGTGTTTTTTGACGGATGTGCATGACACTAGAGCAAAAATAGTATTTAATGCTCGATCGACCATGCAAAGCATATCCGATGGACACAAAACGTTTCTTACGCCTTAACCTAGGTGGTATTGAAATGTTCTCAATGAGGCACACCCATTCGATAAGTACTTGGTCAGATAACACACCTAATGGCGTGTATTTTTGCGGATGTGCATATCATTAGGAAAAAAATGGTGTATAATGCGTGATCGACCATGCAAATCATATCCGATGGTGACAATACTTTGCACGCACCTCAATGTAGTTAAAACGGACTTGCGTGCAAAGTGGAGCCCCCATCTGATAAGTACTTATTTGAATAACACACCTATGGCCGTGTTTTTATATGGTTGTGCATGACACTAAGGCAAAAACGGTGTGTTATGCTTGATCGACAATGCAAAGCATATCCGATGAATACAATACTTTGCACACACCTTCAACTAGGTGTAATTGACTTACATGCAAAGTGGCACGCCCATCGCATAAGTGCTTGATCAGATAACACACCTAGCAGCGTGTTTTTTTACGAATGTGCATGGCACTAAGGCAAAAATGGTATTTAATGCTCGATCGACCATGCAAAGCATATCCGATGGGCACGATACTTTGCACACACCTTCAACTAGCTAGAATCGACTTACATGCAAAGTGGCATGCCCATCCCATAAGTGCTTGATCCTATAACATACCTAGAAACGTGTTTTTTGACGGATGTGCATGACACTAGAGTAAAAATAGTATTTAATGCTCGATAGACCATGCAAAGGATATCCGATGGGCACAAAACTTTTCGTACGCCTCAACCTAGGTGGTATTGAAATGTTCTCAATGAGGCACACCCATCCGATAAGTACTTGGTCAAATAACACACCTAATGGCGTGTTTTTTTGCGGATGTGCATATCATTAGGAAAAAAATAGTATATAATGCGTGATCGACAATGCAAATCATATTTGATGGTGACAATACGTTGCATGCACCTCAACGTAGTTGAAACGAACTTGCGTGCAAAGTGGATCCCCCATCTGATAAGTACTTATTTGAATATCACACCTATGGCCGTATTTTTATATGGTTGTGCATGACACTAAGGCAGAAACGATGTGTTATGCTCGATCGATAATACAAAGCATATCCGATGAACACAATACTTTGCACACACCTTCAACTAGGTGTAATTGACTTACATGCAAAGTGGCACGCCCATCGCATAAGTGCTTGATCAGATAACACACCTAGCAGCGTGTTTTTTTACGGATGTGCATGGCACTAAGGCAAAAATGGTATTTAATGCTCAATCAGCCATGCAAATCATATTGGATGGCCACGATAATTTGCACACATCTTCAACTAGGTGTAATTGACTCACATGCAAAGTGGCATTCCCATTGCATAAGTTCTTGATCGGATAACACACCTAGCAGCGTGTTTTTTTACGAATGTGCATGGCACTAAGGCAAAAATGGTATTTAATGCTCGATCGACCATGCAAAGCATATCCGATGGGCATAATACTTTTCTTATACCTCAACCTAGGTGGTATTAAAATGTTGTCAAAGAGGTACACCCATCCGATAAGTACTTGGTCAGATAACATACCTAAGGGCGTGTTTTTTTGCGGATGTGCATACCACTAGGGAAAAACGGTGTATAATGCGTGATCGACCATGCAAATCATATCTGATGGTGACAATACTTTGCACACACCTCAACCTAGTTGAAACAGACTTGCGTGCAAACTGGAGCCCCCATCCGATAAGTACTAGTCTGAATAACACATCTAGGACTGCGTTTTTTGACGAATGTGCATGGCACTAAGGCAAAAATGGTATTTAATGCTCGATCGACCATGCAAAGGATATCCAATGGGCACAAAACTTTTTTTACGCCTCAACCTAGGTGGTATTGAAATGTTCTCAATGAGGCACACCCATCCGATAAGTACTTGGTCAGATAACACACCTAATGGCGTGTTTTTGTGCGAATGTGCATATCATTAGGGAAAAAATGGTGTATAATGCGTGATCGACCATGCAAATCATATCCGATGGTGACAATACTTTGCATGCACCTCAATGTAGTTAAAACGGACTTGCGTGCAAAGTGGAGCCCCCATCTGATAAGTACTTATTTGAATAACACACCTATGGCCATGTTTTTATATGGTTGTGCATGACAGTAAGGCAGAAATAGTGTGTTATGCTTGATCGACAATGCAAAGCATATTGGATGGGCACAATACTTTGCACACACCTTCAACTAGGTGGAATTGACTTACATGCAAAGTGGCATTCCCATCGCATAAGTACTTAATCGGATAACACACCTAGCAGCGTGTTTTTTTTATGGATGTGCATGATAGGAGCAAAAATAGTATTTAATGCTCGATGGACCATGCAAAGCATATCCATTGGGCACAACACTTTTTGTACACCTCAACTAGGTGGAATTGACTTACATGCAAAGTGGCACCCGCATCCGTACCTAGTGTTTGATTGGATAACGTACCTAGTAGGCTCATGTTTTTTTACGGATGTGCATGACACTAGAGCAAAAATAGTATTTAATGCTAGATTGACCATGCAAAGGATAACTTGGCATGTCCATCTGATGAGTATTTGATCGCATAACTTCTCCCACTAATAAATTAAGTACTAATTAAAAATTATAATAAATAAGTAGATTATTAAAAAGAGACTAATATTTATGTAATTGTTGCCACTGCAGCTTGCTTGCGAAGGACTCTCACAAAGGAGATGGCTATAGATTTTGTTCCAGGGATGGATGTGATTTTATGTAGCAAAAGAGAAGTAGTTGCATTTGCTACAATCCATGATAGTGATCCCAATTCTCTTTGCCACTTTCGAAGACTTGGCGAAGATAAGGTAGCAGTTACTGTATCAAAGATTCTTAGCGCACATGTTGAGCTAAAGTATAAATGTGGAGATATGGAAACACTTGGAGATGTTATGCCCTACAATACATCCAACAAATCATTTATAGCATGGGACAAAGATGAGACTTATGCAACAGACATTATCAAGAATACAAAGTGCACCACCTTGGATTTTACTATAGGGGACATTCTACAAATGAGATCATTTGCAAATAAGATTGTAGCAGAAGGTGAAGTATTGGGATTTGAACAAGTGGAGCAATGGTCATTTGCGCAGATGAGGATTCTAAAAGTCACTGATGATGGTATGGTTGATAACATAACATCCTTATGTGATCCCTACTATGAGGTAGGCAAGAATATGAGATGGAGCATGCAATTTTTAAACATGAGAAAGAGGCACGTGGTTTTCAATGATAAAGACAACGCATACTACAATATCAAAGGACCTAAAAAGCGTGCCCATGTGCCAGGCTCTATCACTTCAAATGTGGATGATTTCAATATACTCAATTATAGAAGTGACATCTTATCTGGAGTGGATGAGTTCATTGGTTCCAAGAAACAAAATGATTTTAGAAGCGAAGCCTTATCTGGGGTGGATGAATTCTTGCACAGTGAGAAGGGCAAAGGTTTCAGTAGCGATGTCTTGTCAAGTGTGGATGAGTTCATGCATATTAACAAACCTGGTGTCAATCAAGGTTGTGGATTTGTGAAATCCATGCAAGATGTCCCAATGAGTGATGTTCTCTCAGGAGTGGAAGAGTTTCAAGGTTCTCAATACTCTCGTAGAATATTGAATTCATTGAATGGTCCTAAGAGTATGTTAAAAATGAGGATGAGATCAACAGAGGATTATTCAGTATTTAACTTTGATTGTGATATGAACAAGGATGCAACGACCAATCATGGATGCTTGGTTACAAACAAATGTGAGGAGAAGAAGTGCATAAATACAGATAACAATGTGTACGAGGAACGAAAACGGTCATACATATGCATGAAGAGAAAGAGAATCCAGGCAGATCCACAAAAGCAACCAAAGAGGAAGAGAGTAATGAAGGAGGAGAACATGTTAAATGCATTGGGATATCTATGTTGCAAGCGAAGATGTATGCGCTTCATTGATCTTGCAGACATCAGGGAATGTAGAGGACACGTGTGGCAAAGAAGGGGAAGCGAAAGAAATGAATACCTTCTCACAAGTCTCTCTTGCTTTCTTCAGAATGGCAATAAAAGGCTAAGTTCAAGACAAAAGGTAAAACCTCTCGTAAATGGAAAAAGGATTTGCAATAAGGCATATCGCAATATTACTGGATTATCCCATGGTACATATTGGGATTTAGTCACCAAGGCAAAGGGCGGCAACAAATTTAGCATTCACGGTAATAGAGGAAGGTCCAAATCAAGAATCTCAACTGTCAGGGCAGCAGCAATTTTACAAGACTTCATACATGAAAATGCTTTGCCTCAACCCCATATATCTACCAAACTCCCTAACGGTGACGCGATCACTGAAATGCACCTTCCAATGGGCTTGACAAAGCTCGAAGTATTTGACTCTATTGCAGAAAAGCAAAGGCAAAGAGGGGATGCTGTAGCTTCTTCTCATACTTTGTATACTCTTTGGAAGAAGAACTTTGGATATGTTAAAATCCCAAGGAGGCAAAAAATGTCAAAGTGCAATGTCTGTGATGATTTAAAGCGAGCGATTGAGAGTGCAACATGTCCAAATCAAAGGGAATTATACAAAAAAAACCGAAAATCTCATCATGACCTTATTCGACATTCCAGACAAAAATATGCATTTTGGAAGGAGCAAGCTATTTCGCATCCTGATGACTACATGTGTCTTATTGTAGATGGCATGGATCAGAATACACATTGCCTCGTTTTGTTGCCACTCCACCTAAATTACAAGGAAAGCACTTTCTAAAGACACATCTATGTGGAGTGTTAGTGCATGGAATTAAGTTCTTTGCAGATATATGGATTGATTCCTTGCATCTACATGATAGCAATCAAGTTGTAACATCTATTATGAAGGCAATTCGCAATGTACATGCAGAAAAAGGTCGCCTGCCACCGACTTTGAGAATACAAGCTGATAATTGCTGGCGAGAAAATAAGAATGTACTTATGTTTGCCTTCTGCTCCATGCTAGTTGCTCATCGAATCTTCAATGAGGTCGAATGTGGATTTTTGTATGTTGGGCATACACATGAGGATATCGATCAAGTTTTTAGCACAGTCTCAAGGGAGCTTAAATGCAAGAATGTGGAGACAATAGATGACTTGGTAAGAAGATGTGGCAGGCAAGTTGGTGGTCGTAAGGAAAGTACAGTATGTGAGAGGCTCGAAAGAATGTATGATTGGAAGAGCTTCATTCTACCTTTCATACAAACGGGTGGTGATGCATTGACAGGTCATACCAATCCACACTACTTTCGTTTTTTTTAAAAGATGAAAAACCCGTAATGCAATGGCAACAGTATTCTCATGATACAAAATGGGAACCTGAAGAACCTTACAGTCTCTTAACTTCAATTCCCAGCAAGGAAAGGTATCCAACATGGGCTCCTATACAAGAATTTAATGAGAGGTCTAATTGTGAAATAGATGGATTAAAAGCATTTATTACATACAAAGAGGAAATGCTCCAGAGATATCCTGATTCGAAGCCTGCTTGGAGAGAACACACTACCACTGTAATTAACAAGACACGAAATTTAATAAAGGACCTTGAGAGAATGCGAGGCTCAAAGGATGTCAAGGAAGAATGCAATATGTTTTGGCCAAATGTTCATAACGATTTGCGCCCAGCTCCAGTCTTTGAAAATGATTTTGTATCATTACTCCCACGTCCATATTGTGGACCGAAGAAGAGAGAGTTTATGCCACAAGTAGATATAGAGGTTGATTGTTTTGTTGTGGTTCGGCCATCGGATGATGAATATGAGAATGTGAAGTTTTGGGTTGCAAAAGTAGTTGATGTGCAAAGAGATGACCAAGGGAGAGCTACAACATTTACAGCGGTATGGTATGAGCCAAAGGGCAGGAAGGAGAATATGGATAACAACACATTATATACTAATTGTATAATGAAGGAGTGGGTCCCAAATGATGAAGCAGTCTCTCAAGTTTCGACAGAGACAATCATAGTGTCTTGGCATTCAAGGGCAAAGAAATCAAAGAAGCACATGGGATATGAGGTAGAAGGAAAAATAAAAATACCACAGCAAACTATTTTGCATATACACGAATTTTTAAGGATGCTCGCCATGGAGGAAGTAGAAGGAGATAGCGCAAATGAAGAATGTCCATGATTAAAGCTTTGTATTGAAGTCCATTGATTCAGAAGGATTTTATTTGGGTACTAGGCAAGGAGCCAATCCAAGACAATTATAATCAGAGTCATCACCTCGTATGTCAAATAAGAGTCAAAATATGCACTGGATGTCACCCAAGGGTCAAGGCTTGCCAAGACACAATAGGGAGTTAATGCAGATGGCACCTGGCAAGGGACCATCACATTGAGCAATAAGACAATGGGGAGTCAATGCACCCAAGGGGCAAGGGTAGGCAAGATAACTTGTGGGAGTTAATGCAGATGGCACCTGTATTTTGCACTGGATGTCACCCAAGGGTCATACACGAATTTTTAAGGATGCTCGCCATGGAGGAAGTAGAAGGAGATAGCGCAAATGAAGAATGTCCATGATTAAAGCTTTGTATTGAAGTCCATTGATTCAGAAGGATTTTATTTGGGTACTAGGCAAGGAGCCAATCCAAGACAATTATAATCAGAGTCATCACCTCGTATGTCAAATAAGAGTCAAAATATGCACTGGATGTCACCCAAGGGTCAAGGCTTGCCAAGACAATAGGGAGTTAATGCAGATGGCACCTGGCAAGGGACTATCACATTGAGCAATAAGACAATGGGGAGTCAATGCACCCAAGGGGCAAGGCTTGGCAAGATAACTTGTGGGAGTTAATGCAGATGGCACCTGTATTTTGCACTGGATGTCACCCAAGGGTCAAGGCTTGGCAAGACAACAGGGAGTTAATGCAGATGGCACCTGGCAAGGGACTATCGCATTGAGCAATAAGACAATGGGGAGTCAATGCACCCAAGGGGCAAGGCTTGGCAAGACAAGCCTAGGTCAAATTATGCAGATGGCAACTGGCAAGGGACTGTCGTGACATTGAGCAATAAGACAATGGGGTGTCAAATTATGCAGATGGCACGAATTGAGGCTCTTTAAGAGCAACAATTTAAATTGTAAACATATGTTCAATCTATATCATTTTGGATATAAAGACTGTAGCTAAGAGCAACGTCTCTCAATGTAATCATATACATAATTTAGCTACAATTGCTATTATCCCTCTTTGGTCTTATGGCATCATGTCTTCTTTCTATTTATTAAAAGTTTTGTTAAATTTTGTGCATATTGCCGAGTGACAATGTTATTTTCATGAAATATTTAAGTCTCCTTTCATGGATTTATAAATTTATCATGTCAATGAAAAACGTCAAGGAAAAATATTTAAAATAATTAAATTAACAAATAACTTAGATATAGCTAGAATTTCTAATATAGGATTATTTCAAATTCTTGCATGTTGGTGTAAAAGTATAGATTGAAAAAACAATATTTGTATGTGAATATGATAGAGCCACAAAGTGAACTTTTGATTTGGGAAGGAAAAACGTCAAGGAAAAATATTAAAAATAATTAAATTAACAAATAACTTAGATATAGCTAGAATTTCTAATATAGGATTATTTCAAATTCTTGCATGTTGGTGCAAAAGTATAGATTGAAAAAACAATATTTTTATGTGAATATGACAGTGCCACAAAGTGAACTTTTGATTTGGGAAGAAACTTTTTAGAAAGTAAAATTTTGATTTGGAAAGGATATTTTCATAAAGTAAAGTTTTCATTTGGGAAGGATTTTTGGGCTTCGTCCAAAAACAACACAAAAAGTCCAAAATTAATGAAATAGGTGTTATATCTCCACATTTATTCTTTAGCTCAACATGTGCGCTAAGAATCTTTGATATAGTAACTGCCACCTTATCTTCGCCAAGTCTTCGAAAGTGGCAGACTGAATTGGGATCACTATCATGGAATATAGCAAATGCAACTACTTCTCTTTTGCTACATAAAATCACATCCATCCCTACAACAAAATCTATAGCCATCCCTTTATTTTTTGCTAAGCCACATGTAGCCTAGTTCATAGATTCATCATATCATATGTACCAAGCAATAGAGCTCATCTTTCAATTCTTAATTTACTACTAATCCAAAATAAGAGAGAAAGTAAAAAAATTCTGACTAGAGTGTTTAAACCGAAAACTATCCACTAAACCTAATTTTAAACACCATCATACTAGATTAACATAAAGTCAGCAAGAATTAATGAAATGCATTACAATCTTTGAACAAATTAGGCATGCAAAGTTCCATAGGACCTTTTGCATACGTTTTTATCACACATATGGACGTGCTAGTTAATGATACACAATGGAGGGACTTCCATTCAGGTCTTGGCTGCGAACTCTTGAAGCTCGCCATCTTCGTCCTCGTTCTCGCCGGAAATATCCTCCAAGGACCTACCGTTGGTCTCGGGTACTAGGAATGTCATGAGAAAGCCCGCTGCATTACAGGCTGCTATCACTAACAACGTCTTCTGATGCCCAATTCCCGGTCCATACCCAGCATCGTCCTTGCTCCTGTTTGGATCCTCCCACAAGTACTGGAATCCGAACGCACCCAGTATCGCTCCCGCCTTCCCTGCCGCAGCAGAGATCCCGTGACATGTCGATCTCAGTCTTGCAGGAAACAATTCGGCAGGCACAATGAACGTGGTGCTGTTGGGGCCAAAGTTCGAGAAGAAGAAGGTGAACGCATACAACGTTAGAAAGGCGTTGTGATCCTTGGTTGTCCAGTGGTTGTATGGTATGGCCACCGCCAGCATGAAGGCTGTCATGAAGAAGAACCCCTGCAGTTGGATGATGAAGCGGCCGATTATGTCGATCGTGAAGACGGTGACCCAATACCCGGGGACGGACGAGCATAGGGCGATCAGGGCCTGTGCCCTCGAGATTTTATAGACTTCTTCGATGGCAGACATGCTCTTTGGGGCTGGCAACCAGTTCACTCCCGTGAGGACGTCCTTCTGGAAAAAATTGCCGCTGTAGAATGCGATGTCAAGGAAGAACCAGCAACTGGTAGTGCCCAGCAGATGCAGTCCGTGCCGCTTTAGAAATTTGCTTGTGAAAAGTGCATAATTAGTTTCTGGAGGCGGGGAGGCAGGCCCTTCAGCTTGATCCTCGAATTTTACCTGCAGAACGGTGGCCATGTCCTGCGCTGCTCGCTTTGTGTTCCCCTCGACTAAGGCCGTGTAGCGAGCTGTCTCGGGCATTCTCATCCTCCAGTAATACGTCAACGCAGCAGGAGCAGCTCCGACCATGAAGATTATCCTCCAGACAAAATCGGCCTGGGGCGGTGTAGAAGCAATCGGATCATCCTGAAAAGAGGGTCGATGATATTCATGCTTGAATGCAGCCGACACAATGATAGACACGGCCGCTCCTGATAGATTTCCGAAACCTTGCATCGCAAACACCGCGGCGATAAACGCCCCACGGGTGCGGGCGTTGGCGTACTCGGACATAATCGTGGCAGACAAAGGGTAGTCCCCACCGACGCCAACGCCCAGCCAAAATCTGAAGAAACAAATTGTTGTGATCACCGATTTTGCCGTGCTGCCGAAAGACAAGGCCGAGGCAATCGAGCTCACGACCATAAGCATCAGTGTTATTCCATAGACTTTCTTCCTTCCAAGTTTATCCCCGAGCCACCCAAAGAAAAGCTGCCCAACCAGCGTCCCAGCTAGTGCAACCCCAGTGACCGCCGAGTTCACTCCTGGTGGGAGAATGCCAGGCTGTCCTGTGGCGGGGTTATAGTAATAGAGTCTTCCCAGGAGCTTGGTGACAGTGGAAATGCAGAAGAGATCATAGGCGTCGGTGAAAAAACCCATTCCCGCGATGATGATGGCGGTGAAGTGATACCATTGGGTTTTCGCCTTGTCTAGGGCAGTGAGAACCTCCAAGTGCTTCTTCGCCATGGGGAGAAGGTTGAGAGATTCGTATATGCAAAACGAAGAGAGGGGAAGGAATTAGCCAATTCTGAAGCTATTTCGCAAAAGTGGAAGCGGAGTCGTGGTCATGTAAAAGAAGGGCAAGAAGCTAGGAGCCAGGGACCGAAGCTGTACGCAAGCTGCGACGTAAAAGTGTGGGATTGCAAATGTACAATCGAGGTCCGAGGATGAGCAACGAGAGTGAACTTCTACTTGGAGGGTACTGAGAGTGGTGTGGATTCTACTCTCATCAGGATTACCATGCTGCTGATCTCATAGAGGACGACACCACACTAAAACTAGTCCACCCAAGAATCATATCCTGGCCGGCAAACGCGCAAGATCTAATGGTGCGCTGGTCCTAAACGCCAATCAGCTCTTGCACAGAATGGATGATCAAAGTTCATCGACATGAAGATAGTCAAAATGTTTAGGTGTTGATAATATCGATGAAGGATGACCGAAACTTCTGCAAGTCTTCTGTTGATGAGCCCTCTACGCCTCCTCGCAAATAAACGTCCATCGACGCATATCCCCCCACCATATCCGGCCTCCTCTACCCGCATATCCGCGAATATTCACCGCTTCCTTGAAGCTCACGGCCCCCACGTTTCCTTTCAATAAGCTCTCCTAAATTTTCACGCGGTGTCAAGGAAAGTTGGCATTTGTAATCGAAATCACTATCAATGTATATGAAAACGAATAATATTTTGCGGCTTGGAGGCAATCATAATTGAAAAACAAACATATTCAGAAGTTGCAAATAACCACACAGTACACATTTTGCTCAATTCTGTTATACTCATATGGCTGGATTTGTTTGGATCTTCACAAAGACCAACAACACTACAGCTCAACAATGTACAAGGTATGACCCATGCATGGAAGAGAGCTTCGTATCTTTTCCACAATAAAATGGCATCATAAAATCCATGAGGTAAACTAGTAGAAGCCAAGGCCACATCGAAACAAAAAAGAAGAAAATTTGGAAGAGATTTAGTTTTCATTCCACAAAGCTTATTGCCTCGAACTAAATGTGGACTAAGGCTAAAGGTGGACTAAAAGGTTTTGTTAAATATGGGTATTGCATGGGCCCTAACTACAAAAAATTAATGTCCAATTATATTAATTCTTTAAATAGCATTGCTAAGTTCTTACTAGCTAGGTCGATACACCTAGGTCATGTCCATACCCCAATGAGGGCAAGTATCATCTTCCATAATTTTGTTGGAGAATCCTTTGTTCCATTGAAAGGGCGAAGCTCCCCCCCTTCCCCCCCCTCTCTCCGTGCCCCTGCTCCCATCCCACATTAAATCATGGCAAGCATCTCAAAAACCTCAACAAAATATGTCACTACTACACACGGATCCTATTGCGACGTTTAAGTATCGACGTTTAGCGTGCGCGGGGTGCTAATCGTTGGTATTGAAAGCGCGCCTCGTCAAGGGTCGCTATATAGTGACTTTAGTCAAACGTCACTATATAGCGACCATTGCTAAAGTCGCTATATAGCGACTTTTATCAGAATTATAAGTGTTGTTATATAGTGACACTGAGATTCTTTTTTATAGCGACGTTTTACAGAGAGTTTTTTTTCTCATATCGATCTTAAAAGTTAGTTTTCTCCAATGGCAAATTTTTTTAAATTTTCATACATGTTTGATCTTTTGAGAAAATAAAAGTACGAGAGCATGTACATCAAGCCTTTGAAGCTCATATATTCATGTCCAAGTTTGAGATGAAAAAAATCAATGAAGAGCATTTACATCAATGGTTTCATCTTGAGCCAAGTCTAATGCACCAAACAAGTCTATCTCTAACTCTATACCGAGTTGATCTCCTATATTATCATCGTACTCTAGCATCGTACGTTCACCTAAAAGTACTTGATCATCTTCTTGTGGGATATTGTAATTCACCTCAACTATGGGTCATGTCGACCAATTGTCGAGCGTAACTTGAAAGGATTCACGCCGTCCATGGTGAGCCCAAGATGTAAGTTGCATGGCTCCCTCGCAAAGTCTGGCCACTGATTGTCTATGTGCTTCCAAGCTGCACAATCTGCGGGAATCCTCAATGTGTCATCAGTGGACCGATGAGATGTATGCCATGTCATCAACTCTGCTATGGATTTGCATCGGAACATGTGCTGTATTCTTGCAATGATGGAAAAGTGTCTCAAGACCTTTACCGGTATCTGCTCACCCTGCAAGTCATCTCTATATTATTGTTTCCCACATTTCGGACAACTAGCCAAATCTCCATGCTCACGACGAAAGAGAATACATTCATTACGGCAAGCATGGATGGTATCATAATCCATACCCACTATTGTTAGCATCTTCTTCGCTTCTGAATCTCTTGATGTGGGCATGGTATTTGGTGCAGACAACATCTTCTGGAGCAACTTATCACAATTCAAACATACATAGGCTTCGAATAATGATGATTCGGTACACTAATCCATACATGATGATTCTCAAAACAAACAATATCCAAATAATGAGTCAAATTAATGGAGGAGCTAACCTCATTAAGGCTGAGACACTTGTATCCGACCACCAATACTTTACTTGCAGATTCAAGATTGAGAGACAAGCACATAGTTTAGACATCCTACCACCCTCATACAACTGTGTTGATTGCAACTCTCGCATTTTGACCTCAAACTTTGACATCACATGTACATGGGATGTAGTGCCCCTAAAAATAGAATCCATCATGTCGACCATACCCTCATCATCATCCGGGAGACTATAGTCTTGCTCAAAGTGTGAAGGTATATGCATACCCTCGTCAGCCTTCTCATCCTGTTTTAAGATTTCGTGTAAATATAAGATCTTGTATCAAGGTTTCGTATCATAATGGTATCCAATATTAACCACGAACTCAAATAGCTTTGACTTACCGATAATCCATCAACACGTGTAACACCAATGGTGGATACTAGTTTGGGCTCCTCCCCATACATCCGCAAGTGGCACATGATAATATGACGTTGATGTCGTACTTCTCGCTTGTAATGAGTGCAATGATAATACAACCTCTCTGTAAGCGACTTTGTGCTCCCGGGTATTGGCACATCATCTGATGAGCTTCCACTCATCCCTTCCATCTACACACTTCTAAAATCACAACATAAGTTGCAACGAAATCTATTAACAGTAATAAAATAGCCACCTAGTATGAGCTTCTTTTTTAGCTTTTAATAGTAAGTGCCCTGAAACATCACTATATAGTGATGTTTTACTCTGTTCCATCACTATATAGCGACGTTTTGCTCTGTTCCATTGCTATATAGTGACTGATCAACGTCGCTATATAGCAACGCTATGAGCTAAAACCCGAAACCCTGTGGTGCGACGCTTTCTTTAGCATCTTGAGACCAAGTGGAGACCTGTAGGGATGTGAGTGTGCTGACTCGTCTACATCTCCCGAGTCAGCACAACATAAGTGGCCCCTCCTACTCTTCCTTCCCTTATAATAGGCACGTGTAGGTCATGACCCCTCGATCGAAGGGGCACGAGGGGATGGCTGGGTAGTAGGTCCAGCCGTCAGTGTAGGAGAGGGAATTGCTGAGGTCCTCTGAGATAGCAGAGAGAAGAATCTCGCTACCTCCTCATCGGTCAAATGTGCTACAAACTCATCGGGACTCCCGAGAAAGCCATGGGCTACTAGCAAAGGAGTTCCCCGAGGGGTAGTCGCAATGCTACGTCCGAGAGGAGTCGGGCTAGGGGTAGTCACAGGGGTAGGCCCTCAAGGTGTCACCTAAGAGGAATCAAAGGCCTCTGGAGAATAGAGATTGCGATGTCTCCTCTTGTGAGGCTGTCCGTAGTCGTCGGACGTGCGACGTGATCCCATGTCTAGCGTAGACACAAACAGGAAAACAAAAAATAAAAAACAAATATAAGCATAGGCATAGGCATAGGCATATGCTTATGAAAAGAAGAAAAAAAGAGAGGAAGAGAGAAGAGAAAGAAGAGAGAAGGAGGAAAAAAGAAGAGAAAGAAGAGAGAAGAGAACGAGAAGGAGAAAGAGAAGAGAAAGAAGAGAGGAAAAAAGAAGAGAAAGAAAGGAGAAGGAGAAGGAGAAGGACATGCATATGCATATGCTTATGAAAAGAAGAGAAAAAGAAGAGAAAGAAAGGAGAAGGATATGCATAGGCATAGGCATATGCTTATGAAAAGAAGAGAAAGAGTGAGGAAAAAAGAAAGAGAAGGGAAGGAGAAGGAGAAGGAGAAGGAGAGAGGAAAAGAGAAGAAGGAGACATATGCTCATGCATAAGCATAAGCATAAGAGAAAGAAGAGGGAAAAAGAGCATAAGCATAAGAGAAAGAAGAGAGAAATGATATGCTTATTCTTATGCATGAGCATATGAGCATAAAACAAAAAGAGAGAAAGATTAAGCATAGGCAAATACATATGCTTATGAAAAGAGATCAAAAGAGGGGGAAGAGGGGGAGAAAGACTGAGGAAAAGAGGAAAATGAGACATGCTCATGAGAGAAGGAAAGGAGGAAGAGGGGAAAAAGAGATTAAAAGAAGGAAAGGAGAAGGAGAAGCAGAAGGAGAAGGAGAAGGAGAAGGAGAAGGAGAGAGGAGAATAGGAGAAGGAGACATATGCTCATGTATAAGCATAAGCATAAGAGAAGAAAGAGAGAAGGAGACATATGCTCATGCATAAGCATAAGCATAAGAGAAGGAAGAGGGAAAAAGAGCATAAGCATAAGAGAAAGGGAAGGAAAGGATATGCTTATTCTTATGCATAAGCATAAGAGAAAGAAGAGAGAAGAAGAAGGAGAAGGAGAAGGAGAAGGAGAAGGAGAAGGAAACATGCATAGGCATATGCTTTATGAAAAGAAGAGAAAAAGAGAGGGAAAAAGAAGAGAAGGAAAGGAGAAGGAGAAGGAGACATATGCTCATGCATAAGCATAAGTATAAGAGAAAAAAGAGGGAGAAAGAGCATAAGCATAAGAAAAAAGAAAAGAAAGCATATGCTTATGCTTATGCATGAGCAAATGAGCATAAAATAAAAAGAGAGAAAGATTAAGCATAGGCAAATACATACGCTTATGAAAAGAGATTGAAAGAGGGGAAAGAGGGGGGGAAAGAGAGAGGAAAAGAGGAAAAGAGATTGAAAGAGGGAAAAAAGAAGAGGGGAAAAGAGCATAAACATAAGAGAAGGAAGAGGGGAAAAGAGATTGAAAGAGGGAAAAAAGAAGAGAAGGAAAGGAGAGAAAAAGAGATTGAAAGAGGGGAAAAGATTGAAAGAGGGAAAAAAGAAGAGAAGGAAAGGAGGGAAAAAGAGATTGAAAGAGGGGGAAAAAGAAGAGGGGAAAAGAGATTGAAAGAGGGGAAAAAGAACAGGGAAAAAGAAGAGAAGGAAGAGGAGAAAAGAGGGAAAGAAGAGGAAATAGGGGAAGAGAGGGTTCCTACATCCATCACTGTAGCTAGCGCTTAAGCCAATGCAAATAACAAAAATAACAAAGGAAAAAAAGAGGAAGCACTTTCTTACCTAGAATAGTCCCGCTTGTGTTTTGTGGACTGGCCCTACAAAAGAGAGGAAACATACCATTTTTCAAATAACTAGTTAAAGGAGGAGTTTAAAGAAGCAACTTCTCAAAGGGATTGGATTGAGAAGACAAGGAAAAAGAGGAGGAAGAGAAATACAAAAAAGAGTAGAAGAGGTGAGTCTTCTTTCTTTCACAAAATCTCGTTTTTTATCTTTAACCCTTGAAAATCAAGCATGAAAACTAGCGGATAGCCTTAGCAATACAAGGAGAAACATACTTCAACACTCACAAAACGAAATCTCACAAAAAACGAACCTACATTGCTTAAAGAGACTCACCTTCTTGAAAAACTTCTTTTCACACAAGCAAAGAGGGAGAAGGGTGGAGAGGGAGCACAAGTGTTAGGAGAGCGATTGAGTAGTGGTGAGGAGTGGAGAATAGAGAGGAGGAAAGCGAGGTCGTCAGATATAAGGTGGCAAGAGAGATTGCTTTTCCCACCTCCTCGCTCTAGAAGTGCTCGCACAAGTTCCACTCGCTGTGACTCTACCACTACCATGAGTCCTCCTTACCTAGTCGAGGACCTCTCCTATCAAATCATGGCTACCGGAGAGATAATAGAAGATAGAAAGGGCAAAGCAGTGATGGCCACCATGAGGCGGTTGATGAGCCACCACTTCAAGAGCGGCATTGCTACTAATTGGCGATATTAAGATGACCAAAAGAAGTAGGCAGTCATCGATTCATGAATTAAAAGAAAAATACCCTAACATGCCAAATTGGAAGTTCAATGAGAATTACATGCAAGAGTGCATGGGTTTGGTTTTGAAGCATCATAGATCAACCTTGTATACTTTCATCGCAAAGGGGATGGCTAAACCCAACTGGGCGAACAAAGTTGATTAGAAGTTCTTCAAGAAGCAGAATAGGGACCATCCCTAAATGTTTGAGGATCAAAGGAGCGCTGCAAGGAGACACTAAATGCCGTAGGCACTTCACACTTTGGTACAGGCAGACGGTTAGCATTCGAGGCAACCGTGGTAAGTCTACTTCTTCTCATGTAATGTATTGTTCTATTTATTTTACTACATATTACATGCACTTTATCTAACTCTCGTAAATTAGGTCCACAACACGCTGCAATGGGTCATCTTCCTATAGATGTAGAGATGCGACGTGCGTTTCACATAGGAACAAAGCCGTGGTTTATTGAGCAGGAGGCAATGGGAGCGATGGTCGATTGGGCTGAGGTGGTTGCTCGCAC
Source organism: Dipteris shenzhenensis (assembly GCF_047967505.1). Lineage (NCBI taxonomy): Eukaryota > Viridiplantae > Streptophyta > Polypodiopsida > Gleicheniales > Dipteridaceae > Dipteris > Dipteris shenzhenensis. Next base: position 56,179,963 of record NC_141601.1, on the reverse strand, counting down.
GGTATAAGTCTACTCCTACTTGTAATCTCACTTTTTAAATCATTTTATTCTTTAAGTTCCAATCTAATTTTCAATTAATATGGTTTCACTCTTAGGGTCAAAGCTCAAGCGTCCCATCACCGGAGGCGAGCGATCACGAGGGCTAGGGATCAGGCACAGCTCACGAGGGTCAGGGAGCAAGCGCAGCTCACGAGGACCAAGGATCAGGCCAGCAAGATGAGGACGAGGAGGGCGACAATGATTCAAATGAGTAGTAGTAGTAGTAGTTTGCATATACTTCGCCATGTATATCATTTTGTATATCGGCTCATTTGAGCAATTTTGTATCACCCTTTTTGAAAGGGTAATTTTGTAACAAACAATGTTGTATATCTTCGACATATATATGCTTTTGTTACTCGATCATTTCATTTGAGTGATTTTGTATCACCCTTTTCGCAAGGAAAATTTTGTAATAATTTTTTTTTTTGTAATTAAAAAAAACAACATTAGTGGGGCAAAACAGGGCTTGCTATGGCCCTGTTTAGTCCCACTAATGCTTTTTTTTAAGTTCTATTAATCGTCGCTATATAGCGACGTTTACCAGTGTCACTATATAGCGACACTTATATAGCAATCGTTCTTTTTCGACGCTTATAATGACGTTAATAACGACCTTTGCGTCGGTTTTTTTTAAAAAAAGTGTAAAGCCCGTCGGTATTTTCGTCGAAAAAGGGCCTATGCCTTGTAGTGTGTAGAGGCACATCATCATCTATTTAGTGGTGTTTCTTAGTGAATCTATGGGAGAATCTCACCAATAGCTCACCAACCATGCCACTTATGTGAAATATCACTTTACTCTTATTTGTGCAAGGAACATAGCAACAATGCCCAAGCCACACCTTTTTAATAAGAGCTATAAAACTCAACTATACCTTCTTAGCAAATAGACCAAGGGTGTTAGTGTGGGAGAAGTGATGAGACTTTGGAGGAATCAAGTCACTAAGTAGAGTTTCTCATGTCAAGTGTATTGTGATAATAGGTTCTTGATTTTCGGATGGGATGTTCCTATTCCTCAGTGTGTGTTTTCATGTGGCTAACATGGTCATTTATTAATGTAGGGATGTGGAGCATTAGCTAATGGTGCCCTCCTAAGGGATTTTGGAGGGTTTTGTTCTCAAGTATAAAAAAGGTATTTAGAATTAACTAGGTTTGTTATGCCACTAGGAAAATCAAGTAGAAATGCAACTTGCTTTCTAGTTTGTCTTTCCCATATTTCCATAGAGTTTTAGCCATAGAGGGTCTAGATATTGATGATGGGTAATATTTCTCGTCTACGTGGTTGTGCTCTACTTTTATGCCATGAGTGGACCATTTTACTAAGTCATGCAACAACATTCTTATGTCATTACTTAGTCTCTCCTCATATTTTCAAGCATGTAAATTTGTAAGCATTTTCTATTAGAACCATCAATTGAAAATATTCTCATTTTACATTATGTCTTTGAACAACAAGACAAAGACAAGTTAGAAAATGTCAACTTTACCATATTGGAGTCCAGAGTGCAAGTTGAGATTTCTAATATATGGCAAATATGTTTCACCACATTGATTCCCTCTATAGAAAAAGCTATTGACGTTAATGCCATGCATTGCATTTCAGCATGTCCATACAAAAAAGTCCTCCCTTTCATGCTCATTGTAGAACATGTAAGATTTTTTTAGATCATAAAGGTTATCACATGCTATTTCACACTGTATGAGTGGAAATAATTCTTCCTTCTTTATGGCCAATGTATGGGTCATAGTATGATAGAAAAGACCATGAGTATGTGCCAACAATGACTATAGTGATTCTTGATGTAAGTTCAAACTACTATGAGTAATATTTTATTGCTTATCATGAACACTTTTCAAGACTTTGTTCTCACCTCTGTCATCATAGAAATTCATCACATACCAAAATTTAAAAAATTCAATATCAAAATTGATCTTCCCAATCCATTTTGTTCACTGGGGATCCATTCTTTAAAAGTTTCTCTATAAAGTAGATTAATTTAATGTAGATTAAACCTCTACATATATCTCTACATGAAAATGATAGGTACCCCACTCATGGGGTTCACCTCATCAAATTATAGTGTACCACGTGTATTCAAAAGGATGGGTATTTTGATTCAACCATAGGGAAAATTGTAACATGGTTACAATAATAGAAAATGAGGAAAAATCCTACTACTTCATAAGTAATGAGGGGTGGTTTCATTGGGAGGAAACTTTTAGTTGAGTGGTTTTTAAATACCCCCAGATGCACCCAATTAGCATACATATACTTTCTTTTTCTCATATTTCTTTATTGCAAGTACATATTTGCCCCATAGTTAATCTACTAAATGCTCATTTTGAATGTACACTTCACAAAAATAAAATTACCATAGTTTGAATGCACATGTAAGTTCATAAATTTTTTGAGAGAATCCGTCATGATCTTGTTGAACTACCAAACTTCACTTTCTAATTGAGAAAGAATGTTTCAAATTTTTCACATTCAGTAATAACAATGGTATCTCTTTAAAACCCATGCCTAATTATCCCACATTGTACTTCTCAGTTAAGTTCATGGGAACTTGTAATCATATTATGTTGTAGATATTATCACATAATTGTGATTTAACCTTTAAAAATGTGAATACAAAATCCTTCCCCATTAACTACCACTCCCCGCCCCCCCACACACACACATGCCTATTAATTCTCTAGTTCTCTTGCTCCCTGTCCTTTTTGCAATAAAGTTTATGCCATTTTAACCTCCAAAGCAATCAGGTTTTAGTAGCCATAACAAGATACACCATATTGGCCTTTCTTTGACACATAGTCCAATGGAAGTCATGAAGGATTTAATTCTTTTCTAAGTAAAACCATTAGTATATAGATTAGTAAAAGCATCAGAAAAAATATGTGGATATTACTAGCTATTTTTGACAATCACTACTAGACACGAATCCTATTGCGATGCTTAAGTATCGACGTTTAGTGTGCACAGGGTGCTAATCATCAGTATTGGAAACAGGGTTTGTTAAAAGTCGCTATATAGCGACTTTAGTAAAACATCACTATATAGCGACGTTTACCTAAAGTTGCTATATAGCAATTTTTATCAGATTGGTAATGGTCATTATATAGCGACATTGAGATAGTTTTTTATAGCGACGTTTTATAGAGAGTTTTTTTTCCCATACCGACCTTAAAAGATAGTTTTTTCCAATGATAATTATTATTATTATTTTCATACACATTTGATCTTTTGAGAGAATATAAGTACGAGAGCATGTACATCAAGCCTTTGAAGCTCATATATTCATGTCCAAGTTTGAGATGAAAAAAATCAATGAAGTGCATTTACATCAACGGTTTCATCCTAAGCCAAGTCTAACGCGCCAAACAAGTCTATCTCTAACTCTATACCAAGTTGATCTCCTATATCATCATCGTACTCTAGCATCATACATTCACCTAAGAGTACTTAATCATCTTCTTCAATAAAGTGTGGTGATTCTTGATGATCGTCATCTTCTTCCTCAAGATCATGATCTCCATCTTCCTCCTATACGATGTCATTATGCGCATCTTCCTCTTGGCTCATATTCTGATCATCTTCTTCGCTAGATTCATGTGGATCAATTGGATCTGGCATTGGTAGTGGCATCTCCATATCCACATCTCTATCTTCAAAAATTTGCTTACTTCATGGTGCAACTTGGATCATGTACCACCATCTTGGATCAGAATGATTCGGATGAAAAACCACCTATATTGAAGATGGGTGCCAAATGCCATCTATATATATGAAATTATGCTTAAGTATATGTATCAATGGATCTTTAAAAATGAAAGCTTCGATTAATCAAATCTTTAGTATGCACCTACTCACAATGCTCAGGAAGAACAAAAGTATCACTTTCATTAGTCCAAAGTTTGGTGGAGTCTATTGCAAAGAAACCACTATTGTCTTTTCTCACTGTCGCATAGGGACCGTTGTAAATAGTTCTAAACCATTTTACATCAAGAACGAAAATACTAAATCATCTAAAATCAACTTCATACATTTCGCGTATGGTTCCACAATAATCCAACTGTGAGACGAGAAGATTGGTATCCGAAGCACTTGCTTGGCTATCTTGTGTGAAGTTAGCCATGACTCCATAATCATACGTGACTCTCTTTGAATCGATGCGTTCCACGCAAAAATGTCGTCCATATGACCATAATGCACTGTACTTTTTGTACTGTAAAAGAGCATCATTAAAACAATGAAGATGCATCTATTTTATAGCGTATATTGCCACAAATAATTACTTAATTACATCAAGAGGTAAGAAACTTACATGCATCATATATCTAGATGATAACTCTCGCTCGCACTCGTTTATTGTCTCTCCATCGCGTTCGCCTTTATGTAGAGCCAGTTATAGCCAATCAAGTGACATGTGAGTGGGGAGAAGAATCAAATCCCGTGGATATGGTTGCGATTGCCTGTACATTACTCTGAATCTTGTCCTTGCATTTATTCTTTCTGCTTTGGCCGATTTATATCTCTTAATCCAATTCTGCATCTCCTTCCTATTGAGGATACAAAACTTATTGAATTTCTCCATTTGCTCTTTGCTCATCTTTCTTTCAATCCCTTTTCCTTGGGGAACCTCGCCAATGATGCGATCATCATTCTTGTTATGCCAAGCTTGTGGCATATCAGGATTCGTGGATGTAAGAAACTCCGTGATATATACTAATGACTCTTGCATAAGCCATCCCTTTGCCATGCTTGCTTCTGGTCTCGCTCTTTGTCTTACAAATCCCTTAAAATTTTTCATAAACCACTCAAGAAAAAACATCCACCTACTATGAATGGTACCTACAATGGCCACCTCATCAACTATGTGCACAAGCAAGTGCACTTGAGTTTTCATAATGGTCGAGGGAAAGTGCTTCTCAAGCAAGCATATGGCTTTGATGGATTTCACCCTAGCCTTCTCGATACACAATATGGAGATCTCTTTTTGAGATATCCACCTATTTCACATGCCCATGTAATATATATTCATAATCAGTCTACAGATTATTTAGCTTAAATTGAAGAAAATGCAATCAATGCGATTTGATAGTAAGCATACCTCACAATACCACTGATCTTGAATATATCATTTCTAACATCTTCTTGTAAGCACTCTTTTATTGTAATTGGGAGGATGAACTATCAAAGCAATAAAGAAGTCATGTCAACAATATAACATAATCATAATTATGCTAATGCATCATAATTATCGGTACACTAATCCTACAGCTTAGAATACCTGTAAGACCTTGTGCCAATCATGGGACTTGAGCCCACTAAGCTTATTGTCCTTTGAAAATGCTCCTTTCAAGCAACGCATGTACCCTATGGGTGTTTGAAAAGAGGCAATGTCTGCCTTGACCGCTACCTCCTCTCTCATAGAGAGGATCCATGTTGCTTTTGGGAGGATAACTTTTCCCGAAGCATGCACTTGGGGCCACAAACGAGACATCCTATTCGTAGCATGCAAGTCTTCTCACACTCCTCTTGAGTCTTTGGAACCAACCAAGTGTGCCCAAATAGTAGCCCCCACATTCTTGAAGATATGCATGGGATCCAAGAGATGATTGATTTGTAACTGACCCCAATAAGGAAGCTCATGAAAGATCGATAGCCTCTTCATACCAGGAGGAGGTTCCTCTCCATTCGTCCTCCAAGCCTAGATCCAATCACTTGCCTTCAAATATCATGGTGGTGGATCAAGTTGACCTCCACGAGCAAGATGGTCTAGCGGAAGGTATTGAGCATGACCTTCATAAACATTTTTCCTCATATGTTTGGAGTACCATGCAAGCGATTTCAAACCCGGCCCACAAACAGGACAAGCATGGTATCCACTTGTAACAAGTCCTGCACACATGCATGAATGTATTAGTATAAGACATGCATGTGAAAGAGAGTCATAAAAGCATAATCTTATGTTATACATGTAAAGACACAACCATGTACTTGCGCACTCTCCATATCCTGGGTAGTCATGCATGGTCCACATCAAGATACCCCTGAACAAAATATCATTGGTATGTCTAGGAGCTCTGGAAATATCAAAGACCCGCACTCCTCTCCATAAGATCTATAACTCCTCTATCAAAGGTGCCATGTACACGTCCATATTTTTGGCCTTGTACTTCCCTGGCACAAGTAGTGCAAGCATGAGGTGTCCCTTCTTTATTGTTAGCCATGGTGGGATATTGTAATTTACCAAGACTATGGGCAATGTCAACCAAGATGTCGAGCATAACTCGAAAGGATTCACTCCATCCATGGCGAGCCCAAGATGTAAGTTGCATGGCTCCCTCGCAAAGTCCGGCCACTGATTGTCTATGTGCTTCCAAGCTGCACAATCTGCAGGAATACTCAATGTGTCATCAGTGGACCGATGAGATACATGCCATGTCATCAATTTCACTATGGATTTGCATCGGAACATGTATGTGCTGTATACTTGCAATGATGGGAAAGTGTCTCAAGACCTTTATCGGTATCTGCTCACCTTGCAAGGCATCTCTATATCACTATTCCCCACACTTTGGACAACTAGCCAAATCTCCATGCTCACGATGAAAGAGAATACAATCATTATGGCAAGCATGGATGGTATCATAATCCATACCCATCATTGTTAGCATCTTCTGTCGGGGGGTCACTCATCATATGTAATCCTATCACGTGAGTTCAATAGAAGGATATTTTTTATTTCTAAAATTTATAGAAATAAATATACATAAGGGACTATTTAAAATAGTTATGGAAAAAATTTATAGATTTGTATAGAAAAGGGGTACATTTTATTAAACGAAAAATTTACAAATAAAGGATTTTAGAAATAGGCCTTGAACGCACATGATATAGAGGGTTTATACATAGTGACCCCCCCCCGAGCATCTTCTTCACTTCATCTCTTAATGTAGGCATGGTATTTGGTGTAGGCAACATCTTCTAGAGCAACCTATCACAATTTAAACATACATAGGCTTCGAATAATGATGATTCGGTATACTAATCCTACAGCTTAGAATCCTTGTAAGACATTGAGCAAGCTTAGAATCTTACAACACACTTAAAGTGGGGATACAAAGGTTTCGAATAATGATGATTCTCAAACATACATGATGATTCTCAAAGCAAACAATATCCAAATAATGAGTCAAATTAATGCAGGAGCTAACCTCATTAACGTCGAGACACTTGTATCCAACCACCCATACTTTGCTTGTAGATTCAAGATTGAGAGACAAGCACGTAGTTTAGACATCTTAGCACCCTCGTACAACTGTGTTGATTGCAACTCTTGCATTTTGAGCTTAGACTCTGACATCACATGTACATGTGATGTAGTGCCCCAAAAAATCACCCTCCTCATCCTATTTCAAGATTTCATGTAAATATAAGATCTTGTCTCAAGGTTTTGTGTCATAATGGTATATAATAGTAACCACGAACTCAAATAGCATTGACTTATCGATAATCCATCACCACGTGCAACACCAACAATAGGTACTAGTTCGGACTCCTCCCCATACATCCGTAAGTGGCGCATGATAATACAACGTTGATGTCATACTTCTCGCTTACAATCAGTACAATGACAATACAACCTCTCTGTAAGCCATTCTATGCTCCCGGGCATTGGTGCATCATCTGATGAGCTTCGACTCGTGCCTTCCATCTGCACACTTCCAAAATCACAACATGAGTTGCAAGGAAATCGATTAAGATCCAAACAATAGCCACCCGTGAGCTTCTTTTCTCTTTTCTAACAATAAGTGCCTTGAACTGTCGCTATATAGCGACTTTTTGCTCTGTTCCATCGCTATATAGCAACGCTTTGTCCTGTTCCATCGTTATATAGCGATGCTTTTTGGATCTAAGCATCACTTTATAGCAACAATGCGGGCTTAAACCCGAAACCCCGCACTGCGACGCTTTCTTTAGCATCTCTATTGTGAGAAAAGCAAAAATCTCTCCTCCCACCTAATATTCGATGACCTCACTTTCCTCCTCTCTATTCTCCACTCCTCACCACTACTTAACCCTCTCCTAACACTTGTACTCCCTCTCCACCCTTCTCCCTCTTTGCTTGTGTGAAAAGAAGTTTTTCAAGAAGGTGAGTCTCTTTAAGCAATGTAGGTTCATTTTTTGTGAGATTTTGTTTTGTGAGTGTTGAAGCATGTTTTTCCTTGTATTGCTAAGGCTATGTGCTAATTTTCATGCTTGATTTTCAACGGTTAAAGATAAAAAACGAGATTTTGTGAAAGAAAGAAGACTCACCTCTTCTCTTTTTGGTATTTCTCTTCCTCCTCTTTCTCCTTGTTTGTAGGCTTATGCTTTCTCCTTGTTTGTAGGCTTATGCTTGTTTCCTCAATCCAATCCCTTTGAAAAGTTGCTTCTCTAACTCCTCCTTCCTCTAACTAGTTATTTGAAAAATGGTATGTTTCCTCTCTTTTGTAGGGTCAGTCCACAAAACACCGAATGGGACTATTCCAGGTAAGAAAGTCCTTCCTCTTTTTTCCTTTTGTTATTTTTGTTATTTGCATTGGCTTGTAGCTAGCGCCTTAGCTGCAGTGATGGGCATAGGAACCCTCTCTTCCCCTCTCTTCCCCTCTCTTCCCCTATTCCCTCTTCTTTCCCTCTCTTCCTCTCTTCCTTTTCTTCTTTTTCCCTCTTCTTTATCCCCTCTTCTTTATCCTCTATTCCCTCTTCCTCCTTTCCTTCTCTTCTTTTTCCCCTCTTTCAATCTCTTTTCCCTCTTCCTTCTCTTATTTTTATGCTCTTTTTCCCTCTTTCATCCCCTCTTTCAATCTCTTTTCCTCTCTCTTTCCCCCTCTCTTTCCCCTCTCTCAATGTCTTTTCATAAGCATATGTATTTGCCTATGCTTAAGCTTTCTCTCTTTTTCTTTTATGCTCATATGCTCATGCATAAGAATAAGCATATCCTTTCTTTCCTTTTCTCTTATTCTTATGCTCTTTTTCCCTCTTCCTTCTCTTATGCTTATGCTTATGCATGAGCATATGTCTCCTTCTCCTCTTTTCCTCTTTTCCTCTATCTTTCTCCCCCTCTTTCCCCTCTTTCGATCTCTTTTCATAAGCATATGTATTTGCCTATGCTTAAGCTTTTTCTCTTTTTCTCATATGCTCATGCATAAGAATAAGCATATCCTTTCCTTCCTTTTCTCTTATGCTTATGCTCTTTTTCCCTCTTCCTTCTTTTATGCTTATGCTTATGCATGAGCATATGTCTCCTTCTCCTCTTTTCCTCTCTCTTTCTCCCCCTCTTTCCCCTCTTTTGATCTCTTTTCATAAGCATATGTATTTGCCTATGCTTAAGCTTTCTCTCTTTTTCTTTTATGTTCATATGCTCATGCATAAGAATAAGCATATATCCTTTCCTTTCTTTTCTCTTATGCTTATGCTCTTTTTCCCTCTTCCTTCTCTTATGCTTATGCTTATGCATGAGCATATATCTCCTTTTGCTCTTTTCCTCTCTCTTTCTCCCCCTCTTTCCCCTCTTTCGATCTCTTTTTATATGCATATGTATTTGCCTATGCTTAAGCTTTCTCTCTTTTTCTTTTATGCTCGGATGCTCATGCATAAGCATAAGCATATGCTTTCTTTCCATATCTCTTATGCTTATGCTCTTTTTCCCTCTTCCTTCTCTTATGCTTATGCTTATGCATGAGCATATGTCTCCTTCTCTTATGCCTATGCATGTCCTCCTTCTGCTTCTCCTTCTCCTTTCCTTCTTTCTTCCTCACTTTTTCTCTTCTTTTCATAAGCATATGCCTATGCCTATTCCTATGCATATCCTTCTCCTTTCTTTCTCTTCTTTTTTCCTCTCTTTTTCTCTTTTTTTCATAAACATATGCCTATGCCTATGTCTATGCATATCCTTCTCCTTTCTTTCTCTTCTTTTTTTCTCTCTTTTTTTCTTCTTTTCATAAGCATATGCCTACGCATATCCTTATCCTTCTCCTTCTCCTTCTCCTTTCTTTCTCTTCTTTTTTTCTCTCTTTTTCTCTTCTTTTCATAAGCATATGCCTATGCCTATGCCTATGCTTATGCTTATGCATGAGCATATGCTCATATGATTATGCATATGCATAAGCATATGCTTTCTCAATGTATTCTCTTATGCTTTCTCAATGTATTCTCATATGCTTTCTTAATGTATTCTCTTGTTTTTTGTTTTTTGTTTTTGTGTTTGTGTCTACGTTAGACATGGGATCACGTCGCATGTCCGACGAGTACAGAAACCCTCATAAGAGAAGACATCATGATCTCTATTCTCTAGAGGACTTTGATTCTCCTTTGGTGACACCTCAGGGGCTTACCCCTGCAACTACCCCTAGCCCAACTCCTCTCGGACATAGCATTGCGACTACCCCTCAGGGAACTCCTTTGCTAGTAGCCCATGGCTTTGTCGGGAGTCCCGACGAGTTTGTGGCATAGATGACCGATGAGGAGGTAGTGAGATTCTTCTCTCTACCATCCCAGAGAACCTCAGCAATTCCCTCTCCTACACCAATGGCTAGACCTACTGCATAGCCATCCCCTCGTGCCCCTTCGACTGAGGGGTCATCACCTAGGCAGGCCCATCATGAGGGAAGGAAGAGTAGGAGGGGTCGCTTATGTTGTGCTGACTCGAGAGATGTAGACAAGTCAGCACACTCACATCCCTACACATCTCCACTTGGTCTCGAGACCCAGTACTAGTCAGGTCCCTTGCCCTCTCCTACTCTCACTACTACTCCTCGCTCCGGAAGCGCTCACACAAACACCACTTGCTCTGGCTCTACCACTACCATGAGTCCTCCTTACCCAATGGAGGACCTGTCCTATCAAATCATGGCTATTGGAGAGATAATAGAAGATCAAAAGGATAAAGCAGTGATGGCCACCATGAGGCGATTGATGAGCCACCACTTCAAGAGCAGCATTGCTATTGATTGGCAATATCAAGATCACCAAAAGAAGCAGGCAATCATTGATGAATTGAAAGAAAAGTACCCTAATCCCCCAAATTGGGAGTTCAATGAGAATTACATGCAAGAGCACATGGGTTTGGTCTTGAAGCATCATAGATCAACCTTGCATACTTCCATCGCAAAGGGGAGGGCTAAACCCAGTTGGGCAAACAAAGCTGATTGGAAGTTTTTCAAGAAGCAGAATAGGCACCATCCCAAAATGTTTGAGGGTCAGAGGAGGGCCGCGAGGAGATGACTGGACGCCGTAGGTACTTCGCACTTTGGTGCAGGCGGACGGTTGGCATTCGAGGCAACCGTGGTAAGTCTACTTCTTCTCATTTAATGTATTGTTCTATTTGTTTTACTACATATTACATGCACTTTATCTAACTCTCGTAAATTGGGTCCACAGTAAGCTACGATGGATCACCTTCCTACAGATGTAGAGATGTGACGCATGTTTTGCGTAGGAACAAAGTCGTGGTTTATTGAGCAAGAGGCAATGGGAGCGATAGTCGATTGGGCTGAGGTGGTTGCTTGCATGGTATAAGTCTACTCCTACTTGTAATCTCACTTTTTAAATTATTTTATTCTTTAAGTTCCAATCTAATTTCCAATTAATATGGTTTCACTCTTAGAGTCAAAGAAGGCTAGCTTCTTATTGAATGCATTAGTGAAAGTGTCTTTTTGTACTCCTTTTAGGAAAACAGTTGGTTTACTTAATATAGATCTTATAGTGAATATTTACGAATGCAAGTCGAATTGTACATGTTCTAACCATATTTTGATTGACATATTGGTATTAATTCAAAATTAATTCATTTGTTCAAGTATATACCTTTGTGCTTTGTTTAAAGTTTCTCTCCCATCACCGGAGGCGAGCCATGACAAGGGCCAGGGATCAGGCACAACTCACGAGGGCCATGGATCAGGCGCAGCTCACAAGGGCCAAGGATCAGGCTAGCAAGACAAGGACGAGGAGGACGACGATGAGTCAAATGAGTAGTAGTAGTAGTAGTAGTAGTAGTAGTAGTAGTAATAGTAGTAGTTTGCATATACTTCGCCATGTATATCCTTTTGTATATCAGCTTGTTCTAGCAATTTTGTATCACCCTTTTCAAAAGGGTAATTTTGTAATAAACAATGTTGTATATCTTCGACATGTATATGCTTCTGTTGCTCGATCAATTCATTTGAGCAATTTTGTATCACCCTTTTTGCAAGGAAAATTTTGTAATAATTTTTTTTTTTGTAACTACCAAAAAAAACATTAGTGGGGCAAAAGAGGGCTTGCTATGGCCATGTTTAGCCCCACTAATGTTTTTTTTATAGTTCTGTCAATTGTCGCTATATAGCGACGTTTACCAATATCGCTATATAGCGACATTTACTAGTGTCGCTATATAGTGATGTTTATTAGCATTGCTATATAGTGACGCTTATATAGCAACCGTTCTTTTTCAATGCTTATAACAACGTAATAACGAGCTTTGCACCCATCAAAAAAAAAAAGTGTAAAAAACGTCGGTATATTCGTCAGAAAAGGGCCTATGTCTTGTAGTGATTGTCTCTAACTAAAATAGAAATCGATATACATGTCGATCGACATAAACATGAAGTAATGATACTATATAATTTCTAGAGAATGTTGAGGCTTACAGAACTCCACTCCAATCCAATATTACACTACAAACATTTACCTTATTAGTGATGACTATACAACATAGATTTTTTAGTCCAAAAGACCAAAAGCAACCATGCATGCACAACAACACAATGTATCCATAGACATGCACACAGACACATTTCCTTAACTTTAAAAAAAACTTATGGACACGTCTATTTGTGCATCTATTAGTGCATCTACAAACCCGTGTCTATACGAGCATATATATAAGAGATAGACATGCATATAGACGTGCCTATAGATGTGCTATTAGATGCTTTGTAGAAATTTTTAAAAAAATAAAAAAGACGCACGCATAGACACACTTACAGATGCTCTGTAGAATTTTTTTATTATAAAAAAAGTAGAATTTTGTGTGGTTGAACAGATTGTTGTGTATGCTATGTGGTTGTAAGAATCCCATTTTCATAGGGTGCCATTCAATTCTTACAGCCAACTGCATTTTAATCAACATGATTCCACGCATGTCTATAGCCGACGATTACAAATCCGAATAAAACATTACAACTCAAAAAAGTTTAGTTCACAAGGCATTCATTGTAGAACATTGCACAAGGAAATTGAATGGCAAAAAATAAAAAGGAGTGTATATTAATTCATAGCCCAAAAAGTGCTTGTATATACATATAGCATGAAGCCAAGCCACATGTGGCTTCAAGTACAAAAAAAAAGAGGAGTGTATATACAAGAGAGGCACGAAGCCAAGCCAATGGCTTCAAGTACAAAAAAGAGTAGCTAACACTAATTCTAGTTCTACTTCTATGACTAATCTAAGTCATCCGTGTCCTCACTCCCTTCTTCATCGCCTTCTTCATTGTCTATTTCATTGCCTTTTTCCTCCTCAGTACCCTCTCCTTCTTCCTCTTGAATATCCCTAGGGGCCTGTAAATGAGGGACAACATGTATTAATGTATGAAAAATCAATCTTTATTTACAATGTTGACATTATTTAAGTACTTTTAAATACTTGGGGCGATGCTCCAGTAGCTTGGTGGATATACTACTCCTCAGTAATCAACCCCTCATCATAGAAGTGCCTCCATGTATGTCCTTTGCGACGTCCACAATGGTAGGCTATCTCGATAGGAGTAGGGTACTTGCCCATGATATCAAGCTACAAGATGACAATCTGCGGAGGGGTTAGTACAAACACAACAAGACAAAGCAACTATAGATGTACTTGATAAATGCGCAAAATAGCGAGCGCATCTATAGGCACTGCTAGAATAGTGAAAATATGGGTGTGTCTAATAGCATGTCTATTTGTGCATCTATCAGTGCATTTATTAGTGCATCTGCATTGTGAATTAGATGTGGATTTAAACGTGGATTTAGACGCAAAATAGGGAATACAGAAAGTGAGATTTTGGTGCAAGCTGATAAATGTACATCACTGCTTTCCAAACATTGCCCATGATTACCAAAGCACATAATTTTAACAAAAATATCAATGCTTTTTAGCAAACCCACATATACAAAAATTAAGTGAGGTGAGGATAATGAGCCAATATGTAAAATAATTTTTCCAATATCAATGATGGGCTACAATTCAATCTCATCTTGAATGAGATCAACCCTTGCCAAACTATCTACTTCAAAATCCAAACGAGTGTTGAGATCTACAAATACATTTAGCCCACTACTACTTGTGCTACTTATGTGCTCATCGAAATCAGCATCACTAATGGTAGGCTCATCCTCATGGGTAATGGCCTCAATATTTGTATCTCCTATCTCGTGATCATCCTCCTCTCTTGTTTCATGGTCATCATCACCTCCATGGCCATGATCATCCTCCATACGCTCCATATTAGTAAATGTACTATACATCACTTTGGAACATGGTGTAATAGGTATGACATGCCACCACCTATTATTATCAACCATTGGTTTTGATAGAAAACCTAATTCAAACATAAATACAATCATGTTATATTCTCGTTATTTTCCTTGCATTGAAGGTATCAAATATTTAAAATTGAGTATTTTTATATGTGTGTACAATACCTATTCACATTATTGCGGTAGTACTAGTGTGTCCTTACTTTGCCAAAACTTTGTGGAGTCAATAGTTACAAAGCCAGTTGCATGGCATTTGATTGTTGCATTAGGGACTCTTTCCACCATGTCCTTAAACAAATTTACATCCAAAACATACACAAAGAAGCATTGAAAGTCAAGCTTAATAATATCTTGGATTATGCCATAATAATCATCCATGGCTCCCTCAAAGCTAGCAATGACGCCGCAATCTTGTGTGTTTCTCTTATCATCAATCCGTTGTGTTCGAAAATGCTTGCCCTCACACCATATAGCATTGAACATAGTACACTACACCAAGACAAAATCAATTAAATAAGCAATCTAAATTGTTGAAAGCTCTCAACTTATGCATAACATTCTATATACCAACCTTGCTCATGCATCCCCTATCATATTCCCATTCTTCCATTGTGATATGTATCCCCTCGTTTCTCTCTACTCTCTCCATTTCGTGAAGAAGCCAATCCACATGAATATCCTTTGGAAGTGCTCTTAGATGCTGAGGGTATGGCACACGAGATTCATGGTGTGTACAAAAGAGGGCCTTTTCTCCTTGTCTTCTTGCCTTTGCATCCTCGTATCTTGTCACCCATCTTTTCATCACATCACTATTAAGCATGCAATAGAGGTTGATATTATTAAGCAACTCTTTGTCTATTCCTTTGCTACGCCCTTCCCTTGAGGCACAATAGAGGTTATCCTTAGCTCTTCATTATCTCTCCATAGTTGTGGGAGAGAGCTATCCACATCAACAAGAAACTCAGAAATATATACAAGTGACTCTTGTATCAACCAAATCCTCGGCCATGCTACCTTTGAGTCTTGCATTTTGTCTCATGAAACCCTTTAAGGTCTTCATGAAGAGCTCGAGGAAGAACAACCATCGAATCTCATCCACCAAATGCACTATGAGATGTATTTGGCTTGTGAGAATAGAACGTGGAAATATCTCCTCCACTAAACAAACCACCTCCACTGACATAACTCGAGCATTCGCTGTTCATACCTACCGTACCCTGCATCATTCCATGATCTGTAGCGCCGTACAGCTCGTACCTGCAATCACGCCATCGCAGGTAATCGTCGCCATACCAATGTGTACCTATTGTACCTACTGCAGCTGTACCTGTGCGTACAAGCCGTATAGCAGGTCGTCGTACCTACTTCCGTACAGGTCCTGATTCCATACAGCTTGCCATCGCGGTACATCCTGCAATCCTGTCCGTACCTACAATCATACGACCTGCTTATCCATACAATCTGTACTTGGTCATCTGTATTCATTGTTCCAGCAGACATTTGCAGTCCTTTGCAGTTATTTGGGTATTTTCAGGTTCACAGTTGCTTGTGAAGCAAACATTGCAAACAAATCTATAGATTTGGTTTGAAATTTCGGGCTTTGCAAAATTTGGGGCTTTCTGTGCTTTTGCCCCTTTCTGGTTGCAATTTCAAGCTCGAAATTTGGGTGGTGGATAATAATAGGTGGTGGCATGTCATACCTATTATGCCATGTTCCAAAGTGATGTATAGTACAATTACTAATATGGAGCTTATGGAGGATCATCATGGCCATGGAGGTGATGATGATCATGATACGAGAGAGGAGGATGATCATGAGATAGGAGATACAGATATTTAGGGCATTACCCATGAGGACAAGCCTGCCATTGGTGATGTTGATTTCGATGAGCACAAGAGCACAAGTAGTAGTGGGATGAATGTATTTGTAGATCTCAACATTGGTTTGGATTTTGAAGTGGATAGTTTGGCAAGGGTTGATCTCATTGAGGATGAGATTGAACCATAGCCCACCATCATTGATATTGGCAAAACTATTTTATATATTGTCTCATTCTCCTCACCTAGCTTAATTTTTGTATATGTGGGTTTGCCAAAAAGCATTGATATTTTTATTAAAATTATGTTCTTTGGTAATCATGGGCAAGGTTTGGAAAGCAGTGATGCACATTTATCAGCTTGCAGCAAAATTTTACTATTTGCATTCTCTGATGTGCATTTATAAACGTGTCTAAATACATGTCTAAATAACAGTGTAGGCACTAATAACCACACTATTAGATGCACTATTAGATGCGCTGATAGACACGCTTATATTTTCTCTATTCTATCTGCACCTATAGATGCCCCCGGTATTTTGCACATCTATCAAGCGCATCTATAGTTGCTTTATCTTGTTGTGATGTAAGCATTGCTAAGGAAGCATTGCAATAACCATCTATATTACTGTATATAAAACACTAACATGTTAATATGTCAAGATTTATATAGATGATTGGGTCATTGTTTGCTTGGGTTTAGCCATTTTTGGTGAGGTTCTGGGACTTTTCTGTATATAGGTATCTTGCATGACCCATAACTTATGCATTGCTCAATGGAATTCAGCAAACTTTGTCTTCAAGTTGTAGTACACATTCCAAATTGAACATGAAAGCAAAAAAATATGGAATAAGGATTTAGAACGAGACTATTAAAGCATTACAAGTGCTATGTTGCATGTGAAGCATGCATCCTAAAGACTATAGGATATAGCAATTTATTCAAAAACATCAAAATTTTGTTCTATACATACATGCAACCAAGTAATGAATTAAAAGTACACTATGTGAGCTTTTTCTCCAACCCAAGGATACACCTAAATGGGAACATTAGGCATGGGTTAATGGGCCTATAATGTTGTGCTAAAGTGCTGCATACCCATTTGAGGGCATGCTCCATAACCTTTTTTGATTTGTTGAAAACCAAAATGGATTAAAAATTTGCAATCCAAACTAGTGGGACTACTGCATGGTGGTCTTAAAACATTGATAGTTGTTGGTATTGGTATCTAGATTCACCCTAAAATGGAAGAAGTTGAAAAAGTGCAATTTGTGTATGTGCAAAGATCTCTTAATGAATCCAACACTATTTACAAATTTGAATTGTTTCTTTTTCCATGCACTTGCTTGCTATATGGCTCATAAGCATGCCAAAGGTTATTGCATTTAATAATACATAGCATCAAATGCGATAGCGTTCCCTTTTGCCTATTTGTGTTTTGAAGCATTTTAGCCACATTGCACTTGTTTGAGATATCCAATTCTACTAACATGTATCGCCAGATGGGGGAAAACCAGTGGCTAAAAATTTTGCTACTCAAGTGAATTTTGAATTTTCACACCTTCCACCCATCAAATCTTGAAAGATTTACCTGCAACTTGCCTCCACCCTACAACCCGCATGCACCTCAACATGACCTTGCATAGACTTTGGTCTACCATTGTCTTCTTTTGGGTAAGTTGTCTTCTATTATTATCTTGCCTCACTAGCTAGGTTCTTCGAGTCTATTCTAGATTGATCGTGGCCATGGCCTCAATATAAATATGTAGCTCTCTATGGCTTGCAAGAAAAGCAAACAGAGGCTACGAGACATGAAATCTGAAAAGCCAGGTCAAGGCACAAGGAACAAAGTGCGGGCCGAGGAAAGCACTGGCACGATATTAAAATGGTAACAGAAGGAACTTTTGTAACATCTGCGAAGGGAGAAACAATGCCAAGAAAGAAGACTCCTTGTAGATGCATGCATTCGATCATTGCCATCGGAGCAAAGAACACGAGCTATGGTGTCACGATTGGTGGGAGTATTCAAAACACAACACCAAGCCATTCAATTGTGATTACCAGTCTCGAGTCTTTACAAGGTTTAGCCTACACCCTAAAGTTCATAGAGTAAAAACCCTACCAACACCTCAGGGGATGCATACCCAAGAGGCGATGCTCTCTAACTTGAGAAATGGGCTACAGAAAGTGAAAGGGGTGCATAGCTTAGATCGACTAGCTACATTTAGAGGGCAACATTAGCTATGTTGGTGTCCCCTTGAAACAAAGGAGAAATGGCTTGGGCGCACAATGTCAAAGATGTCAATTATAAGGACCAACATGGCTCCAACAGTGGTTGAACGTAGATCAGAAGAAATGCATGATCATCCCGATCCGAGAAGTTTGTGAGCTTCAACAAAACACAAGAAAAGGAGAGACAGCCTAAGTGTGATTGCTACAGTGACGATGCTTTGGCACAAAAATACGAGAGTTTCTCCAAATAGAAAGGGCATCTGTAAAAAGTGGACGAGATGCAAGGTGTTTGAGGAGCACAACATACACATGCTAGATACAATGTAGGTCAGTGGTGGTGCCTAAACCAGCCCGGTGGTTGTTTGTGATTGAGACTTGGGATAGTTTACTTGTTTCATTTCTTAAACCAGGCTTGGACTAAATGTGATTGTCCTAAACTAACCCGGTGGGGATGGAACATCGTGCAACCATAGGCTGGTTCAGCTCAATCACGCATTATGTGATTGTCTTGACCCAATGTGGTACTAGTTGTTGTCCATCCTGGTGGCATGGTTGAGCAAAAATTAACAGTAATATATTTCACAGTAGAATAGGAATATATTACTATTTTACTCAACAAGCCCGGTGGTTGGAACCGTCATGCCACCATGGCTGCTTTAGCTCAATCACCAATTATGTGATTGTCCTAAACTAGCGTGGTTGAATAGAAATTAGTTATTGACCAACCCAGTGGTTGAAATTATTATGTCTCTTTGTACTTAAATTTTTTAAATTTAATTTCTTGCTATTTGGGTCATATACCACTATATTTTCTAGACCGGGATGGCTTGGACTTAATGTGATTGTTCTAAACCAACTCAGTGCTAGTTCAAGACAAATGATTCATGACAAACAACAAGCAGTTATACTGCCATAAATTATGAAATTCAAAAATGAAAAGCATTATATTGTTGTGAAATTCAAAAATGAAAAGCAATATAATTGTTATTGTCTATGTGAAGTTGAGACATCTAAGAGCCCATTATGAAATTTAGCCCCAAAACTCTATACACTGATCTAAACTCTATGCACTGATCCACCTACAGTGAATATATGGTGCCATACCAAAATAACTTTAGAATGCTTTTGTTCTATTTGAAAACGATGTTAGATGGCATCCTGACAGAAACAGACCCGGAGAAGGAGGAAAATAGCTGCAAGGAGGACGTGCTTTAGTGGTGGATGTATTACTTGGAGTCGGTAGAGATGGTGAATATTAATTTCCCTGGCTATTGTTTTTCTTGCTCCTTGAAGATATTTGTCAAGCTCATGATGTAAGTTTCTTTTAGCAGGACATGATAAAGGCACGAAGATGTATAGAGCGCAAAGACCAAGATGAAGAGGACCCCAAGCAAAAGGAGTTACTATGGGCGTATAAGTTGGCAGAGTCAAGAAAGCAGTGTGTAATCCAAGTTTGTGAAGAGGTCTAGACTGGCCTAAAGAGCTAGGAGATGCTTGCTATAGAGAGGCTGATAAGATAGTTGGGAGTCTGGAATTTCCTTGAGTTGCAAAATGTCATTGTATTTTGAAAAAATAAAAATCTTGTAGACATTTCTTGGACATGTGGACTTTCTCATGGTGCTCGTAATACCTGATTTTGTATTGACCCTCGGGGGGGTCACTATGTATAAACCCTCTATATCACATGAGTTCTGAGTTCTAGACCCATTTGTAAAATCCCTTATCTGTAAAAATTTTCTTGACAAAACATACTCTTTTTCCTATACAAATCTATAATTTTTCCCCAAAACTAATTTAAATACTTTGTTATGTTTAAAAAATCACAAATTAAAAATAACCTTTTATTAAACTCACGTGAAACACATCTAGAATTCAAGAAGATGGAACGTTGAAGGTTAAACCCCAACTTATTTGGATAGACAAACCAAGCAACTTAGAAACATAACAATAGTAGAAGTTTTGGTAAAATGGGATGTATATCCTATAGAGGATGCTACTTGGGTAGATTTAGATTCACTTATTGCTAAGTTTCCTCCTTTTAAACTCTAAGGATAGGGTTTCTCAGAGAAGGAGTGATTGTGATGCTCCACATTTTTGTGTGATGCTCCATATTTTGTGTATAAATTTCTTTTTAATTTTATTAGTGGTAGTTATTTGTGAAATTTATTTTCATGTCAATTTTGAGTTTTGAAAATACTAATAAGTGATTTGAGATTTAAAAGATCCATATATTTATTTATTTATTTATTTATTTATATGCATGGGAGTTGTATCAAGAGTTTGTAGGTTTAAAGGAGGGTCCAACTTTGTGGATTCTAAAAAAGGATTGATTGATTTAAACACAACTAAAGTTATTGCTAGAATGATCTAGGAATGGAGCGAATTGGTCTCGTGAAGGGCAAGAAAAGCAGGATAAAGTGGAAAAGCTAGATCACACAAAGAATCACATCAGTGCCCACTGAAGGTGAGATTTTAGAGAATTCTCCATGGGAGTTTGTGTAGAATAGCACTAATACCAATCTCATGCCATTCTCCACAATATGAATTAATTAATTAATTAATTTGGCAATCTCATACTATGTCAATCTTAAGTAAATTGGAAGTAGTGCCATGTTAAAAGGGAAGATGGAAATCGATGTGGAAACATTTATGCATAACAGTTTTTAGACATTGTCCATAGTGTGATTCTACACAAACTCTCATGGATTAGAATACCACTAGACACATTCTTTATGTGAGTCTGTACAGAATGGCACCAGTGCCAGTCTCATTAGTGTCAGTCACATAGAGAATCACAATAGTGCCCACTGAATGTTAGACTATAGAGAGTAGCTCTAGTGCTATTTTTCATGTGACTAGCACTAGTGATATTGGCTATGGTATATATTGAAATGGAGATTGCAAGGAAAAATCCTATTAAAATATATTCACATAAAATATGTAAGGAGTAGATTGGAAGTGGTGCCATGCTAAACTAAAAGATTTATGCATGACATTTTTGATACAATGGCACCAATATGATTCTCCCTAAACTCTCATGAATTAGGATGGCACTGGTGCCATTCTCCATGTGACTTTGTGTAGAATTGCACTTTTGGCAATCTCAAGCCATTCTTCACAATCTGAATTAGTTTGCCACTCTCATTCTATGTGAAGGTTAAGTAGATTGGTAGTATTGCCATGCTAAAAGGGAAGATAGAAGCAGATGTGGAACATTTATGCATAACATTTTTGAGACATTGGCCACAATGCCATTATCCACAAACTCTTACGGATTTAAATGGCAATTGTTCCATTATCTATCAGAATGGCACTGGTGCAAATCTCATTGGAGTCAGTCACACAAAGAATCACAGAAGTGCCCATTGTAGATTGGAAGCAGTGCCATGCTAAAAAAGAAGATGGAAACATATGTGCAACATTTATGATGCATAACATTTTTTTGACGTTGGCCACAGTGCCATTATCCACAAACCCTCAACTTCTTTGCAAGACCTTTGAAGAGGCTTTGAATGAACAATCAATTAACATAATCTAAGCATGGATGAAGAACTAACAACCAAAACACCCCACACAATCAAAATTTAGAAATGAATTCTTACATCAATTGCTTTTATTAATGAAGTAGAGAATAGAAGGCAAAACCTATGTCAATACATATCAATGAAAATCTCGAAATGCATATCCATGAAAATATTTCCATGAATGTTTTTGTGTGAAGCAACTTCTATTATTTATTAAAACCATCAAGAAGTTAAATGAGTTACATGTCTCAAGATGTTACAATCCTAAACCCTAAGAGGAAATATATCCTCTTTTACATTTGCTCAAAAAGATTTAAATCTTCTACTTCTTCATGCTCTTTTTTTCCTCTCTTGCTTGCCCTCGCTCTGCTGTCTTTTCCCTTACTTGTGTCCTCCTTGTCTTCTTGATTTTTATACCCTTGCACTTCTTGAGATGTCTATCCTTCTTGTCTCGTCATCATTTGCATGGTCTCAATAGAATTGTATAAAATCTCTCGATTAGACTTATGTTGATTTGACATATCCATGGTAGTGCCCTCTTGGGTGCTAGGGACAAGATGTGCCCCAGGGAGCATGCCAACACCAATAGCTCCTCCCCTAATCTCGTGGTATTGGAGGCATAACTATTTCAAATACATGCTATCAAATCCTTTTTCAGTGGAGGCCATTGGAAATAAAGACGTACTGATAAAAATGCATGATAATTTCATAAAATTTGAGAATTTCTCATTTCAATGTTAAACACAATAGAAATAAGAGGGAGGGAGAGAAACTCGAAAGAAACTTGTTTGACAATTCACAAATACATTAAAAAGTATCATGATGTGTAATAAATGTCTATGAATTCATTTTACATGTACAAACACTTTGCACAAAATAAAAGTGTGAAACTCTTTGCTATCTCTAAAAGTGCTCACAAATTACAGATATCTTAAAAGTAGATGGGCACTACACTTTGGGTAGGCATCTAGGAAAAAAGGAGAATAAATTATAATTTACTCCACCTAGAAAATGGATTCACTTAAATACTAGATATTTATAAAAAGTGTGGAGTCAATGAGTCATCCCACATAGACATGTTTAGTGCAACTTCCGCTACTAGAGTTTGGTAATTGCTATTGTCCTTTGGTTTTCAATCTTTGACACCATTATGCCTATTGCTTCCTCTAGCACCTCCAGTTTAGTCATGAACATGTCTTTTGGATCTTTGTCAAAGTGATGTAATCCTAGAAGAAGCTATGACCCGAGCGATAGTGCCCAATCTACCTCATTATTAGACCTCTGAACTGTGCTGATCCACGGCCAGTACTTGATGGCTCGAAAAAGTTGCTTCACAACTCCTCCCCTTGATTGATATCATTGTTGGAGTTGTGCAAAGGTGGAAAGTGGACGGAAGTGACCAGCTCTTTGTTTACCTTGAAACTCAATTTCCAAGAATCCTTCTCATGATCCATGCATGAAGAATAGAGGTGTCACCTCAGGAGTCAGTTCAAAGATGGGAAAGATAATTGGAGCTAGAATAGGGGGAGGATCCTCTCCTCCAAAATTAGTCCCCATCGCTCTCCCGAGTATAGATGCAAATAATTTAGGCACCTCATTTCTATTTGAAGGCTCTTTTTCAAATATCATCGAACGATGCATTGTCACTACATTGCGCAATGCTTTTGGGGCTCTGTGGTGGTTCACCATGTGAGAAATACAACTAAACAATTTTTTGTTGTTAGGGTAATCTTGTGCGAATGCACAATTAGTGTCATATGGTACATCATTTTGATAAAAATCCATTCTGTTATGATTATGAAACGTAGGCGATGAATATCAGATGTCACAATAACAATCAGCTTAACCAATAAAGAAGTCCTTTTCTTTCTCAAATTTTTATAAAGAAGTTGCAAATGAGAGCTTTAGTTTGTGAACACAATTAAACTTTGTTTAACATGTCTTTTCAAAATTTAGAACCTCAAATGACGTGAAATGCTTGATTATAGAAGAAAATGTTAGAGAACATTCTCCATCAAATCTCTTTCAATCATAATGAGATAACGTAAGTGAAAGATTGAAATTTCCAAATAAGTAGTAGCTCAAGGAAAGTGATTTATTACATCTCAATTCTAAAAATATTGAAATCTTGGATAGAATTAATTGCCAATGTTCAACATGTAGCAAGAATTATAAATATATTATTATTCCAAGTCAAAGACCATGATTTCAAAGATTGAGTTGAAGAAATGCTTTAGCATCAGCTTCTAATAATATATGAAACACAAGTTTTATTGTCTGAGCACAAATTCTATTACAAAAACATTGAGATTTGAATTTCTAAGGCTCTTAGAACTATTTCATGAAAAAATAGACTATTGTTTGTACTCAAAAATCATCAGTACAATAGATTCATTGCATAAAAAATTTCGTCTTGAACATCCAATAATATTGCAGGAGCATGAGCAGCCAATTCCTCAGCATGTATCAAAATTTATAAATTGTTATGCCAACTCAAAGAATACAAATACAACAACTAACCATTCAAAATGTAGGAGAAATTACAAATTTGTGACCTTAGGAACTTCAAATATGCTGTGCAATTACAATTATTGTAGTAGAGGTATAGCAGCATGCGATAATTCCTTAAAAATCCTCAAACTTTGAAGGAATGGAATGAAATCATTATCAAAATTATAATATCTTGAAAACAGCTCCAATGGTGGATTCTAAACCAAGGATATCTTTAATATTTTGGAAATATAAGAAGAGAAGTGAACTGCAATAAATTTGAAACAATAACTTTAAAAGTTCTCTACCTTTGAAAGTATGAAGCCTATAACAACTCCCTACATATTTGTTAGGAAGCATTCTTCAATCTTTTTGGTGTACAACTACATCATCAAGAATTGAGTGTTCTCTTCAAGTAGTTGGATAAAAGGTGATGGTATCTAAAGAACCTTGTCCACCAGCATGTCTTTGACAATCACTTCTATGTCAATGCCTTCTAAAGTTGTAATCAACACCTATTTCATTAATTTTGGACTGGTGCACTGTCCAAATTCATTTTGTGAGATAATTTTGGATAAAACATTTAAAAAAAAGAGGCTCTTATAAAACAAAACATTGAGTCAAAAAGGAAGATTTTAAAAAATCAAATTAGAAAAAATGACGTGAGATGTTATTAAAACTAGAGTACATTAAAAATAGAGGACATCACATTGTTAAAAGAGACAAAAAGTAAGATTTTAAAAAATCAAATTAGAAAAAATGGCGAGACATGTTATTAAAACTAGATTACATTTAAAAAAGAGCACATCACATTTGTACAAGAAGTAGATCATATAACTCAAAGCCATATGGTGTCAAAAAACACCTTACATTAGCTCACAGCCCTAGAAGATCTCATCTTGGTCTCTCTTATCTTCTCAATAACCCACTAGAAGATCTCATCATTGGTCTCTCAAAACTAGAGTACATGTAAAAGAGAGCACATCACATTTGTACAAGAAGTAGATCATATAACTCAAAGCCATATGGTGTCAAAAAACACCTTACATTAGCTCCTAGAAGATCTCATCTTGGTCTCTCTTATCTTCTTAATCAACCAAAGTCTAGAAGATCTCATTAGTGGTCTGTCTTATCTTCTCAATAACCCAATCTTTCACTGCCTCCACATCTATATCCTCAACATAATTACATGCAAAGAAGTATTTTAAGCAGTCACAAATTGTTTCTTTATAATTTCTCTGTGAGGCTCTTATTGTTCTCTCAGCATCCGCATCAAATCGCCCATGATGAGAGCTGTCATAACAACGGTTACTTAAGAAGTCTAAGAGATGTTGTCGTGCTTTTATAATATGTCTTAAAAGTCTTTCACTCTCTGCTATCTTGAGAGTCTCCTCCCTCTCTGTGTGCCTTTGTGCATCAAATTCCTCTCTCTCCATCTGTGTCAAAGGAGAACCTTGTCGAATTTTGGCCTCTCTCTATGCTCCTTGGTCAGCAATCCATTCTTTGAGACTGTTAATTCTGAACTCCACATCTTCGACAATGCCAAGGACATCCATGGGTGGGGAGATGATAAAGAAAGGGAGAAGGACTAGGATGGAAGAAAGAAGAGAGTGTTTGTGGAAGGACTAGGATGGAAGAATACAAGTTAATGAGAAGCACTGGGATGGATAAAAGAAGAGAGTGTTTGTGGAAGAACTAGGATAGAAGAATACAAGTTACTAGGATGGATGAAATAAAAGAGTGTTTGTGGAAGGACTAAGATAGAAGAATACAAGTTACTGAGAAGGACTAGGATGTAAGAAATAAGAGAGTGTTTGTGGAAGGACTAGGATGGAAGAATACAAGTGCACAAAGGCACGATGTGTTCGCTATGATAAGGATAAGGGTTGGAATAAAGTGAGAGAAGCATTGGGAATGCTCTACTTTAAGTGAGTGGAGACTATCCAACTGAATAAAATTTTGCAGAGCATTGGGAATGCTATACTTTAAGTGAGTGGAGCATTGGGAATTGATACTTTGGAGTGAAATATATTACAAGTGAGAGAGAGAGAGAGCGATAGAAAGTGAGAAAAGACGTAAAGTGAAAGACGAATACAAGTTAATCAGAAGGACTAGGATGTAAGAAATAGAGAGTGTCTTGAAGGGATAGAAAGTGAGGGAAGACGTAAAGTGAAAAGACGAATACAAGTTAATCAGAAGGACTAGGATGTAAGAAATAAGAGAGTGTTTGTGGAAGGACTAGGATGGAAGAATACAAGTGCACTAAGGCACGATGTGTTCGCTATGATAAGGATAAGATTTGGAATAAAGTGAGAGAAGCATTGGGAATGCTCTACTTTAAGTGAGTGGAGACTGTCCAACTGAATAAAATTTTGCAGAGCATTGGGAATGCTATACTTTAAGTGAGTGGAGCATTGGGAATTGATACTTTGGAGTGAAATATATTACAAATATTACATCATCACATATTCATATCAAAATTCTCATCACATAAGGTTATATTTCCAAATAATCACATCATCACACATTCATATCATAAAATTGTGTGCATGAAATAAATATATAAATATCATGACTAAGTGCCACTTAAGTAATAAGTCAAAAATTGGTGTATAATCAACAAAAACTACATCATGATTCATACATTGCAACAAATAAATGTCAACCATAATATTCATGGAATAAACAACATCATGAGAATATGCTCCTCATGCATATATACAAACACAACATCATATATGCATCACAACTCTTCTGATGTTTCTAGTGGAGATTGTGGCAACTCCAATGGAGGCTGTGGTGCTCTAGATGTACACTCAGTCTCTATTTCTTCTGTAATATGTAGTGCTTTCGGAGTAGACTCAGTATCCTCTTCCTTAAATGCAAGTGGAGGCTATGGCAACTCTTCTGATGCTTCCAGTGGAGGCTGTGGTGCTGTAGGTGTACACTGAGTCTCTACTTCTTCTATAGTGTACAATGCTTTCATAGTAGACTCAGTCTCCTCTTCCTTAAATGCAAGCTCTGATATTGCTTCAATTGCACATTGTATACTAATGGCAGCAATTAGGTCTTGAATGATTTCAGCCCTAAACAATTGTATATCCTCCTCTGAATATTTGAGCTCCAAAGAGTCTTTCGATGAGACCTGTGGCTTAAGTGAGAAAATTCCTTTGAAAGTCAACATGCAATTATAGGAAACTCTCCACCCACAACTATGCCCATCTTTCTGCTCTATTAGTAAATGCTTTTGGAAGTCTAGCGAGTCTTTGTACTGTCTTGTTTCTCTGATAGCAGATACCAACTTCTCAATCGACCTGCTCATCATGTCATATTAAAAAGCCTTAGTGTGTCTATTCCATAAGGTACATAATATATAAGTAACAATAGATTAATAGAATACTTATGTTTGCACTGAGCCATGAAAGCCTGCAATCGAGTTGAAAAACCAACAATAATTGTCTTCAAGGTCCCAAACCACCAGACTCCAATGTTCCCTACACGAATAATTAAGAACCATTATTATTTAACACAATGTTGCCAGTATAAGATGAAAATAAAGGTTGCCATGATACTTACATCTCGTGATATGCCCTAAATAGGACTCGCACACCATGTAAATGTAAAGGCTGTAACCATTTACAAACATCAGCTATCGTCTTTCTGCTATCACTAAGTATAGGAGAAAGGAGGGAATCCAACATATACACATGGTTTTGTATGGCTCTACAAAATCGTGAGATAACTATACTGCACCAACAAATAAATGAATATTAGCTTATTAGATTTAATCAAAATATTGAATTATCAAGTAGAGAAAAATTTTGTATCAAGAGAATGGCCATCATAACATTGTTATTGACCTCATTTGAAGCTCTAGAGAGGATTGAAATCTCCTCTCCCCCAAATTCAAGATATTGAGGACTATGTTGAATCATAACCCTAACATTAAAAGTGTTAGAGTTAGCTCAAATGTCCACCTCTCATGTAACCCACCAATATTCTGTGTACCCAATGTTGTAAGGCCCCCATATGAGGAGAAGCCATGATGGGTATCGGATATTGGGAGGGATCCCCAGTTTAGACACTGGAAGGGGTCTTAGAGTAGACCAGATGGTTATGAGACGGCTTAGGAGCCAAGAGTAGATACCCGTCTGCACAAAGGGGGGGTTCGGGGGGGCGATAGCCCCCCCGATAGCAGGGGGTCCGGGGGGCGCAGGCCCCCGGTGGGGGTCTGGGGGCAAAGCCCCCAGCGGCAGGGTCCGGGGGCTGCCGGTAGCCCCAGGCCCGACGGTATGACCTATGCGCGATCCTTCATCTGCCCGACGGCATGTTTTCTGAAGGGTCGGTTGGTCTTCCAGGCCGACTGTCTATTAGGCCGACTGCCTATTACAGGGCCGACCGTCAACCACTTACACTATATAAGTGGCCACCCCCTATCATCAGATCACCAGTTCTTCACGCTCATAGTCCTCCATCCAGCATCTGTCTAGATCACCATCGAAGCTCTGTCTGTAGAGCGCACGGGTGGACAGCCAACCATCAGTTGTATCAGCAGTTTGGTATATCAGAATTTTTGTATTCTCTCCAGCTTTCCATCGTGTACTTGCGTTTTGTTGTTATCTTCCGCTGCATACTATTTTCTTACAAAAAGAGCTTCCCAATTCTTCCAATGAAGCCATGTTTGTAGAGTTGAGGTCTTCTATCCCCTTTGACTCTTTGACAGCATTCATTTCGCACTCCTCTGAGCCATTATCTATTTGACTTGTGGGAGGGTCCATAATATTGCCCTTAATGATTGCTCAAATGGTACATGTTATAAATATATAGAGATGCAAATCCGTATATGTTGATAGTGTGGTGTCATTTTGTATCTCAAAAATTTTACCAAGTACCAAAAAGCAATTGTAGCCCACCCTCCATCCATAATTATAGATGTGGCTATCCTCTTGATGTGATACATGACATGTTATATACTCTATTTGTTGTGCCAAGTCACATTGCCGCATTACTGTGTTGATAGCACCTACTAACTTTTGAGCTGATCTGCACATCAAAACATATAACAACATTGAATATGTGCATTGCATATCAATCTACATGTCAAGAAGTGACAACAAGTGTAGTCTATACTTACTCTAACACAATGCCATGGATGGATGTCATTGAGTTGGCAAAGAAGCACTTCTTAGCAAAGATGTCCACGACCACCAAACTCCAATGTGAGCTGCATTATCAACAAAGAATAATTATTGTTTTTGAGACAATTCTAGCAACGCAATAGAAAAAACAAGTAGGGTTTGATGCTTACTTCTCATAATATGCTGTAAAGATAACTCGTGCCTCATTCGTAGGAACATGCTTCAACCACTTGCAAACATCCTCTATGGTTTCTTCTTTGTTGCTAAGCACTTCCGAAATAAGAGGATTGAGCATATATGAAACACTTTGTATATTTTGAGGAAAATTTGCTATAACATTACTATATTTAAAAAAAAAGTATTAGTTTCTTGGGACGTTTAATTAAAATAAGCAAAGTATAAAGCCAAGGAAAAGGCTACATCAAACCTAAGGATGGTTGTAATGACTTTGACATTAACCTCTTTCTTAGGATTCAAGAGAATTAAAATCTCTTCTTCACCAAATTCAAAAAAATGAGGTTGTTGTCGAATTAACAACATAGCGGCGAATGAGCTTCCAATTGGCTACAATAGAGTCATATTTTCATGACTGATGCATCTTATTAAGAGAGTAGTCTACATCATATTCTTCTTCACTTGCTATGTCTTCTACATCCTCCTTCTGCTATAAAAATATAAAAAAGTTATGAGATGTACACATCCCAAATAAAGGCTTAAACAAGCATAGAAATATAAAGATAAGATTTCATACATGCTGCAATGTAGTCATATTTTTAAGTTGTTCCCCAACATTAACAATGGTTTTTTCATTAGACTGCATAGAAGTATACAGATAAGGTTTCATACATGCTTTCATTAGAGTGAGTCTCTCCT
The DNA here is from genome assembly GCF_047967505.1 of Dipteris shenzhenensis. Classification (NCBI taxonomy): domain Eukaryota; kingdom Viridiplantae; phylum Streptophyta; class Polypodiopsida; order Gleicheniales; family Dipteridaceae; genus Dipteris; species Dipteris shenzhenensis. Next base: position 56,149,304 of record NC_141601.1, on the reverse strand, counting down.
CCTCTTGTGGCAAAAATTTAAAAAGTAAGGTTTCATAGTTCTTTCATTATAGTGAGTCTCTCCTCCTCTTGGAGGAAAAATTTAAAAAGTTATGAGATTTACACATCCCAAATAAAAATAAAGGTTTAAATAATCATAGAAGTATAAAGATAGCATGCTTTCATTAGACTCAGTCTCTTCCTCTCTTGGAGGAAAATATAAAAAAGTTATAAGATTTACACATCCCAATTAAAGGCTTGAACAAGCATACAAGTATAAAGATAAGGTTTTATACATGATATAATGTAGTCATATTTTTAGGTTGTTTCCCAATGGTAGCAATTAGACGCTGAGTACTCTCAGCCCGAAACACTAGTAGATCGGCTTCTATATATGATTCCATTTTGACTGGTAACTCCAAATCAAAAATCTCTCTAAGAAACAACATGCAATTGTAGGCAACTCTCCACCCACAGCTGTGCCCATCTTTTTGCTCCACTGGTAGATGTCGTTTGAATTTTACTTGGTCTTGTTGCTCCATGTTTGTTCTGATAGCAGATACTAGCTGATATGCAGCATTGTCCATCATGACATATTAAATATATTAATATGTCATGATCATAAGATACAAAATAAGAAAGTAACAAAAATATTAAGAGAATATTTAGTTTGGGGAGTTGGCATGATCTCCTTCCATTGAATTCACAAACCACAAATGGTTGACTTCAAGGTCCCAAGCAATCAGACTCCAATGTGAGCTACACGACCAGATTAAAAATGATTATTGTTTTACACAAACTTGCCAAAGAAATAGTAAAAATAAGGTTGGAGTTGATACTTACTCCTCATGATAAGGCATAAAGATGACTCGCACCCCATCTAAATTCAAAGGGCTTAACCAGGTACAAACATCTTCTATAGTCTTTTGAGGAGAGCTAAGAATAGAAGAAAGGAGAGCATCGAGCATGTAGACACGATTCTGCACTGCACTAGGAAGCTAAGAAATAACTACACTGCACCAAGAAATAAACAAACATTAGCTCATAGAATTGATTTGCATTCTGCACTAGGAAACTGAGATATAACTACACTGTAAACAAATAAACAAATGTTAGCTCATTGAAGTAGCAACAAATAAACAAACATTACCTAAGAATGGCTAGGATAACATTGTCATTAACCTCTTTAAAAGGATTGGAGAGGATTGAAACCTCCTCTCTACCAAAGCTCAAATACTGAGGTTCTCATTTCAAAACGATCATTACTTCAAATGAGCTTTCCATTTTATCCAATGCAGCTAAATTTGCAGAATGGGTCTTTGTCATAGCTTTTATTCTATGTTTGCAGTCATTCTGCTTTTCCATGATGTCTTTAAAGCTCTTGTGCTCATGGGATTCTTCAATCAAATTTAGAGGTGGTTGCATTGCTGAAGTGGAAGGGAGTGCCGCCATATTGACTTCATCCCTTTCTTCTCCCTCTATTGCTTGTAAACAAATATGAGAGATTAGATTCATTATCTTTAAATTTAAATCTTATTTAAAAAATTGTATTTAGTTGAGAAATAGAGAGTTCATACCACTAATTTAGTTGAGAAACAAATATGAGAGATTAGATTCATTATCTTTAAATTTAAATCTTATTTAAAAAATTGCATTTAGTTGAGAAATAGAGAGTTCATACCACTAAGTATTGTCGAGCCATAGTTATCAAAGAAGGCATCATCATCTTTCTCTTCATCCACCAACCTCTCTCTGAATGGGTCATGTAAGTCCATCTTTTCATCATGATCAACTAGGACATTATGATATTCAAGGTCATCATCCATGTCATTAGTCTCCTTGTGCTCTACCTCTTTTTTGTAGCCTATGGTTAGATCTACTTGAAGCTGAAAATAAGCCATGAAATGCTTGTTTTCAATAATATTTGTGGAGTTGCCTTTTCTGAGGAGATCCTTAAATAAATATCCCATCCTGCATAAGGTGGCCTCCCAACCTACCGGTAGCAAATTCTCCATCATGGTAAGCAAGAGACTCCCACTTTTTGCAGGACTTCCATAGTTGTTTTTTTGATAATGTATGGACCTGGGAATATCTTGCTCTTCTAGCATCAATCTCGAATTATTTGAATTCCCTCTTATGTTCTTTTGTAAGGAGTGATCAGGGTTGGGACTCCACATACACAAGAAGAATGATTTAAGAGATTGAATTGCTATGCCACATTCTCTCTTGCCTCTTTTTGCTGCATAAACACCACTATAGATCTTCAAATCTAATGAATATGCTCACTCTAGAGTAACCTGCATGGCTTCTTTGTCTTTTTTATCAACAAAAATGACAATGTTGCAAATTGCCACTTTGCTAATGGTGGTATATACTATTCTATCAATGAAGTTATGGATATCATCACTAGAAACTTCATTGATGAAGAATAGTTGTGGCTTGTCCCATGCTGACTCATTCTTGATGAAGTCATCTTCTAAAACTTCCCTGAATTTCACAAGCTTTCCACACTCTACCGTAACCTCTACATTGAATTGAAAGCTTTGGTGCATATCTGTCGGAATCCTTATCTCGCTGATTAATCTTTCCACATATGCAACCACCTATTGTGGGATTTCTTTTCTCATGTAAGAGGTTACTATTTCTGACCCATCTTCATCCTTTTTAATCCACCTGTTTGCCCATAGCTTTACCTTGGGTGTTGACAAAGAAGCTATATGCTTGACCACATTATAGTCAATGTTACAATGACTAAGTGGAATTTGTTTCTCTAACAGCAAATACTTAATGGCACTATGCACTACATCACACCTCACCTCTACATTGATGCATTCTTCCATGTAGTGGTCTTTGTCTTTCTTTCCGAAAAGCCATTCTTTCTTTAAAAGTTTTTGTGCTGCCATGGATGCATACTTGTCAGGTAAGTACTTTATAGGCCTCCACAGCCTTGCCATCAACTCCTTATTATCCATTACCTTTGACTTTCCAGAGACAAACAAAGGAGCTTCATGGGTCAACTCTCCATGCTCACAAGCAATGCACACTTCAAGCATCTCATTGAACACTTCAACTGGACGAAATATGATAGAAGTGTAGTCAGCATATCTGTCTCTCACCGCCTTAAGGCTTGTCATATTTTCTTCTCACTCTTGAGTTCCCCTAGGCACAACTGCACTCAAAGACGTATAGAAGTTTGTGAGTGTGTCGGCATCTGCTTTTGTGACCTTTCGCTTCAAATCAGGATTTGGAGAACCAAATGTTGTCCATATAACCCTTGCCTTTTGTAAGACCTCTGATGTTGAGGATATCTTATGCTTTCCATGGACATAATGATTAAGTCTTTTGGACTCAATCAAATACTTGATCTCATGCTTGAATATACAGATTGTTGCAGGATAATAATGGAATGAACTTATCTTGCAAATTGTTTTGAAGTGAGTCTTTTGACCTCCTTTGCTTTTTTGGTGGTCTGATTACAAGCATAAGCCCAATGTTGACCATCAATGGGTTGGAATCTGCAATGAAGGAGAAATTCCTTCTTTGCTTCCTTTAACATATTCTCACCTTGTGCCTCTTCGCCTTGTTCATGTGGAATATTTTTAAGAGTGTCTTTTAAAGAATTGACTGAAGGTTTCCTCGAAATGTGTAGGCCCTGTAAAAGTTATTTGATCTAAAAAGCTATTTTTAATTGGACAAAACATTATTGGGAACAGGACCACGTTGCTTGCCACAAGTTTCTTTCCATCTCTCAAAGCCTCGTATATTTGCAGTGCATAGGATATATCAAGGCTTCGGCTATTAGTAAAGACACCTGTAGCTTCCACATCTTTGGCATCCACAAACCATGTCCTTTGACCCCAGATATATCCCACATCATCATCTGTTACTGCTTCATTAAGATGCAGATTAAGATTTTTGATTGATGTGAGTTCATTATGATCACATCTTCAGCCTCGGGTTCTGAGTCTTCTTCATCTTTCTCTTCTTTTTACCATTTTTAATCCACGTGATCTTTCTCTACAGTGTGACGATGCCTTTTTTTACTGCTTGGAACCGTGGCTCTTGCAGTACTAGCCTTTTGCATATCACATCGTGGTTTGCTAGCAAGAGCTTCTAGCATAACTACAGTGGATCGACCTTCATCTTCTTCAATTTTTTTTAAGTCCCGTGCACTCAAGGCTTGTGTTTCATCATCCTTAGTGACATCCACCATTTCTTGCTCTAGAAGTTTGCGCTCATGTTCTACACGTTTGTGATAGTGTGCATGTTCTTCTTGCCCCTGCATCAAAGTCTATGCTTGATCTCCTTCATGTGAAGATCCTTGAGTCTGAGGAGCATATTGTGCATCCTGAAAGTACTCAAACATTATCTTTGCATGCATCCTTTTTGCCACCACACTAGGAAATTGCTCCCAAGTATATGCAAGAGCCTCCAATGCACTTTGCAACTCTGGAAACTTTGATGGTTGAGGAGGAGGCATCACAAAGGTCTTTGAGTCTCTCCTTGACACAACAAAATGAAGACTGCCAACTTCAGGATCTAAACTCTTTGTGAAAATATCCATAAAAGTCTCTTTTGGCTCTATCATTATGCCTACTACAAGGCTTGAAGTCATATCTTTTTTGAAGAATGTAGCATCTCATGGATCTTCAACATCATTGAACTCCCTTTTTGACATAAGTAGAAAGAGTCTCTTTTCCTTTTGATGAAGAAACCAAGCTCTTCTGCCCATGTGATATCGAGTCCACATACCAAAGCCATTGGAGCTATATTCCTTTCCTTTCAAATTCAAAGTGACATCAGAGACCCATGCTCTAATCTCAGAGTCATTTAGGATAGCCCCCACATTAGTTGATTATTCCATAATCCTACAAGAAAAGATAATGAAGAATTTAGATACATACAAGTAAAGTACAATATACAACGCATGATACAATAAATGTGGGAAATAGCCCAAAAGGCTTTACAAGGCTTCATATGGCAATAAATGTGACCAATAGTGGAGAGGGCTTTACAAAGTATTTTATAGAAATAAATGTGGGAAATAGCCTAGAAGGCTTTACAAGGCTTAAATATTTGTACAAATGTAAGAAAATTAGCCAATAAAGCTTTACAATGAAATAAAGTGTCCTCTAGTGGTAAAGCTTCAATCTTCATGAAGACATGTAATTTGTCCATCCATTGATTTACCCTCTAGTGATAAAGCTTCAATCTTCGTGATGACATGTAATCTGTCCATCCATTGATATCTGTGCACTGATACCCAACTGATGCAATCTACCCACTAAAAACTATTCCACTGATATCCACTTATGCAACCCACTAATACTCGTTAAATAGTGAATGGTCGGGATGGTCGGGTTTATTACAAGGTGCTTCATATGGCAATAAATGTAAAAAAATAGCCTAGAAGGCTTTACAATTTTTTTTATGACAATAAATGAGCTTAAATATTTATACAAATGCAATAAAAATAACCAATAATCATCAAGCTCCAATATGCCCCATGACATGTTATCTGTCAACTGATATATGTAATCTATCCACTGATATCTACTATCTACTCATGCAATCTGGCCACTGATAAACTTCTTGGTAAATGTAAAGAATAAGGGAGAGAGATAGGAGACTCAAGTTCAGCTTTCTTCACAACACACAAAAGAGAGAGGACACAAGGTTGGAGGGTGAAGCCTTTCTTCACTTTTGCACACAACAACAATACAATAGAAGAGGGAAATACCCTATATGTCAAAACCTAGAATACGTGGTTCATATGTGAACCCAAACCAAAAACATACGTGGTAGTCTAACTACACCACGAGTACAACTAACATAGGCGGTGACATAAATGATAGTCATCCAGGAGATATGTCGGGGATAGAGCTTGATATCTCAACACTCCCCCTCAAGCTCAAATCCATCTCACGTACACCAAGCAAGCTCCTAAATCTGCGAAGCTTCTCGGTACCCAATGCCTTCGTAAAGATATCAGCCACCTGCTCCTCAGTGCTGACATAGACAAGATCAATCTCACCAGCTAGAACCTTCTCTCTCACAAAGTGATAATGCACCTCAATGTGCTTCGTTCTAGCATGATAAACTGGGTTATTAGCAAGCATGATGCTGCTAATGTTGTCACAATGAATGACAACTGCTGCATGAACTGACTGTCCCATATCTCCAAGTAGCTTCCGTAACCAAGCTACCTCACATGCAGCCATTGCTGCACCCCTGTACTCAGCCTCTGTGCTCGACAAGGCAACTGTTGGCTGCTTCTTGCTGCTCCAACTGATGGCACCACTCCCAAGGGAAAACATAAAACCACTAGTAGATCTCCTGTCTGAGACACTACCAGCCCAGTCAGCATCTGTGTATCCATGTACCTGTAATGCACACCCAGCTTCATAAAACAATCCATAATGCAATGTGGACTTCACATACCGCAGTATGCGCCTAGCCGCATCCAAATGTGGCTTCCTCGGTGCCTGCATAAACTGACTCACCAGCCCCACAGCATAGCTCAAATCTGGTCTGGTTATAGTCATGTAAATCAAGCTACCTACTATGCGCCTGTACATAGTAATATCTTCAAGAAGCTCACCTGACTCTGCATTGAGCTTCACATTCTGCTCCAATGGAACAGAGATAGGCTTACAGCCTGTCATCCCATATTTCGACAGCATGTCCAAACCGTATTGCCTTTGCAACAGCCATATCCCACTCGGGGATCTAATAACCTCAATGCCCAAGAAGTAACGCAGCTCTCCCAAATCCTTCATCTCAAATTTCTGCTTCAACAGCAGCTTCACTTCATTAATGTCTGCATCACTATCACCTGTAATAATCAAGTCATCAACATAGATGACTATAAGCACAATCCCTCTGTTTGTCCTTTTCACATAAAGTGAAAAATCTGAATTGGAAATCTGAAATCCAATAGTGACAAGATATTGCCCTATCTTGTCTGACCATGCCCTCGGCGCCTGTTTTAAGCCATACAAGGCTTTGCGCAACCTGCATACAAAATCGGGGTGTGCTTTATCCTCATAACCTTCTGGCTGCATCATATAAACCTCTTCCTGCAAGTCACCATGCAAGAAGGCATTTTTCACATCCATCTGATGCAAAGACCATCCCTTTGCAGCAGCCATAGCAATTACTGCTCTCACGGTTGCCATCCTTGCAACTGGGCTGAAAGTTTCCTCATAGTCAATTCCATATGTCTGTGCAAAACCTTTGGCAACCAATCTTGCCTTGTACCTGCTAACAGACCCATCAGCATTGTGCTTTACTTTGTAAACCCACTTGCAGCCAATAGCCTTCTTATCATGAGGCAAAGGCATCAAATCCCAAGTGTGGTTTGCATCCAAGGCAGCCATCTCTTCATCCATAGCTGCTTCCCAATTTTTATGCCCTGCTGCATCCTCAAAACATGTGGGCTCTGGCTCCTCTAGAACCTTGACCATATAAGCATAGTGATGTGCTGTATATCCATCATATCTCAGCCTGTCAACTGGATACTTAATACGAGTGGACCTCCGTACAACTGGATCAGTTGTAGGCGTCTTTAAATCATGCCTGCTTTTCCTTGCACCAGGTGTAACAATAGAAGGAATCCCAAGCTCCTCATCAAGGCTCATTTCAGAGCCGCTTGACTCTCCATCAACATGAGAGCTACCAGCAGACACATCAAACACTGGAGTATGGTCCACTTTTTCTTTTCCCTTATGTGATACCTGCACAACACTATCAGGACTGCCATGTGACGATTCACTAGATCTCAATCTCCCTGTCCATGCATTAGATCCACTAGTAGAGGACTCTCTGGGTCCACTCAAGGCTTGAGATTGCTGCTCTGCATTTATTGCAGCATTCCCATTTCCTGCATCTGCATCTCCTACCATAACAGTTGGTGCATACCAGCTGCTCATTTCATCAAAAACAACATCTCTGCTCACTTGCATTTTGCGGGTGGAAGGGTTATAACAGCGATACCCTTTCTGGTGCTGAGCATATCCAATAAAGATGCATTTTTCTGCCTTTGGATCTAGCTTTGTTCTCTTCTCATCAGGAACATGAACATAAGCTATGCAACCAAATACCTTCAAGTGAGAAATATCTGGTTTTTGGCCTGTATACATTTCTTCAGGTGTCATGCCATGGACAGCTGCAGTGGGGGTTCTGTTCATAATATAAACAGCAGTTGCTACTGCTTCAGCCCAAAAATAATCAGGAATGTTTTTCTCATTTAGGATCGCCCGTCCTACTTCTGCAATATGCCTGTTCTTCCTTTCTGCAACCCCATTCTGCTGAGGGGTAGACCTGCATGAGTACTTCCTTTGAATTCCCTGTTCTTTCAGATATTCACAAAATTCTTCTGAAAAGTACTCTCCCCCTCCATCAGATCTTAGCACTTTAATATGCACACCTTTCTCTTTTTCAACCATGGCCTTAAAAGCCTTGAAATGGCTGAACACTTCACTTTTGTGCTTCATAAAATAAATCCACACCTTCCTAGTGTAGTCATCAATAAACATCACATAATAATGGCATCCACCAATAGAAGCAGCTTTGGTTGTCCAAACATCTGAATGGATCACTTCCAAAGGTCTTCTGCTCACCTTAGCATTTTTAGGAAATGCATGTCTGGCCTGCTTACCCATTTGGCATGCTTCACATACCTTTTGCATTCCCTCAACTCTGAATTTAGGCAAACCTGCAACAATGTTTTTCGTTTGCATAGATTTCAGCCTTTGTATATTCACGTGCCCAATGCGCTTGTGCCATATCTCAATATCTGCAATGACACCTCTACCATGCGCAAACATAGCAGCTTTCACCTCAGGCATATCAACATCCAAGGTGAACATTCTTCCATTTTTGTTGCCTTTCGCAACCAAGCGGCACTTATTTTTCAAGTCCTCAACAAAGCATCCATCAGGATTAAATCTAACCTGCAGACCTTGCTCAACCATCTGGCCTACTGAAACCAGGTTCTTAGTGATTTTTGGAACATGAAGTACATCTGCCAAGTACTTCGTTTTGCCATCCTGCATAGCCAATGGCACTTTACCAACCTGCGTAATTGGGTGCGCAGTATCATCACCTGTTTCAACATAACCTGGCTTATCCAAATTTCTGACATCATGAAACCACTCACCATGACTGGTCATGTGGTTAGAGGCACGTGAATCAACATACCAAACATCATTGCAAGCTGCAGCATCTCCTGACATGGAGTTAACCATATGCTGCATCACAAAAAGGTGCTCATTTCTGTCGTCACCATGCCCACTTGATGATGCATAGTTGCTTTGCTGCAACTTTCCACTTTTGATGTCATTCTGCTTTTTATAGCATGTATTCTCCTTGTGTCCAGGCTTTCCACAATAATAGCATTCTATGCTGCTATTTACTTGCTGGTTCCTTTGCCATGAACCACGGCCTCTTTGGCTCCCCCTGCCTCTAGAACTACCACGTCCTCCTCCATAGGACTGGTTTTCCTGTTGTTGCTGTTGGTTCTGATTTCCTGCACGGCCACCAGAACGGCCTCTTCCTCTACCTCTGCCTCTACTTGTATTCGAGTAGAAAGCAGTCTCTTGAGAAGTTGAGGTGGCTGAACCACCACTCCTTTGCTCTTCACTCAGCAAGAGAGCAATAAGTTCCTGAAAATCAGGAAATGTTTCACGGACTCCAATGGATGTCCGAAATTGTGCATAATCTTTCCCAAGACCATTCAAGGTCACGGACACTAAGTCCTCATCATCGACAGGTGCTCCAATGGAGGCAAGAGAATCTGCAAGGCCTTTCACCTTCAAGGAATACTCATTTATATTTAGATTTTTCCTTTGCACATTGTGCAACTCCTGCTTTAGCTGCATCTTTCGTGCTTTGGTATTTGTGCTATACAGCTTCACCAATGTATCCCATGCCTCCTTAGGCGTCTCTAGATCCTGTATATGCACAATCATAGAATCTGAAATGCTAACGGACAGCCAATACATGCATTTTCTGGCTTTTTCATGCCATTCTTTAAAGGCCTTCAATTCAGCAGGAGTGGGAGCAGCACCCAAAACTGGTTCTGCAGTTTCACCACTGATGTAATCCCAAACTCCCTTTCCCATAAAGAAGTTTGTCATCCTGAACTTCCATGCTTGGAAGTTGTTCTTGTCAAGCTTCTCACTGACAATGGTAGATAGATTCTCAGACATTTTACAAATCACGAATTGCAACAGCAACCTGTAAACACAGCAAATGCCTCTGAAGGGCAAATAGCAAAACTTCTGCAAAGAGCCTCACGGGGGCAGATCTGCAACACTGACGAAAGTGGTATTTCACCACACAGTCACTTCCTCGTGACGATTTTGCATCAACAGGCAACAGGCATGAATCTGCAACTCCCAATATCTCTGCACATAAGCATACGATGCAATTTCTATGGCACCTTTCCACCGACTAGCCGCGCGGTGGTCGCACAGCAAAAACAGGGCCTTTTTCTGAGTGCCTGCGAAGAACTTCCGCCTTCAAAACGGGCCCCGAAACGGCCTCAAATCAGAAAAATAAAGTCACCAAGGGCTTCGCCCTGTCCCGCAGCATATACTGCGCTCTCGCCGCACCGCGAAGGGCCTCTCAATCTGAAGCAGTGCACTCCTGCACTTCTGGCTGTGCTACCTGCAGAGATTTGCTCCCAAACTCGAAATAGGAAAGCTACACTGGTCCTCTTACCAAGACACCACAAACTTGGCTAGCTTTCTTGAGCTCCTTACCACGAACAAGGCTCTGATACCATGTAAAGAATAAGGGAGAGAGATAGGAGACTCAAGTTCAGCTTTCTTCACAACACACACTCTCCCTCCCTACTCTTCTCTCTCATTTCTCATTCTCTCTCTCCCTTTGGCAGCCATGGCCGCCAAGAGCCCCTCTTCTCTCTCTTAATTTCTCTCTTTCCCTCTCTCCTCTCTGCCATGTTTCATTCTCTTAAACTTCTCTCTCTCTCCCTCTCTCTCTTTCTCTCTCTTTCCCTTTCTCTCTCCCTCTCTCTCCCTACTCTCTCCCTCCGTCTAGCAGCCACGGCTGCCAGGAGACCCTCTTCTCTCTCTTAATCTCTCTCTCCCTCTCTCCTCTCTCTCTTTCTTTCCCTCCCTACTCTTCTCTCTCATTTAAGGAGCCCCTCTTCTCTCTCTGAATCTCTCTCTCTCTCTCTCCCTCTCTCCTCTCTCTCTTTCTCTCCCTCCCTACTCTCTCATTTCTCATTCTCTCTCTTGTTTCTGATTCTCTCTCTCCCTTTGGCAGCCACAGCTGCCAGGAGCCCCTCCTCTCTCTCTTAATTTCTCTCTTTCCCTCTCTCCTCTCTCTTTCTCTCCCTCCCTATTCTCTCTCATTTCTCAAATTTACAAACTCAAATTTAAATAAGAAACTAATTGAAATAGAACTCAAAAACTCAATAAGAAACTAATTTCAAAAGAATTGTAATGCCTACTAAAAAAACCCCCTCGTCTAGCTGCCAAAGCCGCCAAGAGTTTTCATTCTCTCTCTCTCTGTCTCTCCGCCCCTCTTCTCTCTCTTAATCTCTCTCTCTCTCTCTCTTTCTCTCTCTCTCTCTCTCTCTCTCTCTCTCTCTCTCTCTCTCTCTCTCTCTCTCTCTCTCTCTCTCTCTTTCTCTCTCTCTCTCTCTTTCTCTCCCTCCTTTCTTTTCTCTCTTAATCTCCTGCTCTCTCTATCTCCTCTCTCTCTTTCTAGCTCTCTCTTTCTCTCTATCTCTCTTTTCAAATTTAGAACACAAATTTCAATAAGAAATTAATTAAAATAGAACTCAAAAACTTTAACAAGAAACTAATTGAAAAAGAATTGTAAGTAAAGAAAAAGAATTACAAGACGAATTGTAGAATTGCGAGTAAAGAAAAAAAATCGCAAGTACCTGGAAAAAGTGAAAAAAGTAAGGCTCCGCTTATCCTTTCTCTTCCGCTCTTGGTTGCTTCAATGAAATGAAAGAGAATGAGAATGAATGAATGGAAAGAAGACTATATATAAGAAAAACTACCCCACTCCTCCCACTCACGAATAAATTTGAATTTTTAAAAAAGAGAGGGAAATTTGAATTCATTCCTCTAGATAAATTTGAATTCAAATTTGTGTTCAACATTCTTCTTGATACTTTCTCCTCGTACGTTCCTTTTGAATTCAAATTTGTGTTCAACATTTTCTTGATACTTTCTTCTCATAAGTCCCTCTTCATTCTTCTCGTAAGTCAAATCTTATTTGTCGCTCTTGCTCATGATCGTTCTACTCTTAGTTGTAAGAATTCGACCTCTCTCCCTCTACTCCTCTCCTCTTCTCTATGTAGTGGGCTCTCTCTCTCTCTAATGGAGCTCCCTCTCTATGCGATGGAGCTCCCTCTCTAGTCGCATATCTCTCTCTCTCTAGTCGCATACCTTCCCAACCTTCCTCTAGTCGCATACCTTCCTCTCTCCCTCAAGTTTGCTCATCTCTCCTCTCTCTCTAGTCGCTTACCTTCCGCTCTCCCTAAAGTCTTCTCATCTCTCTTCTCTCTCTACTAGCGTTTCCCTCTCACAAACTACATCATCTCAAGGAAAGCTTACAATGTATTTAGCAACAACGAAGAAACTTCTCTACTCCTTCCCTTAGCTATGAGCGGTGATATAAGCATGGCTTGTAAATGTAGCCGAGCGAAATCAGCTCCATTGATTTCGGGTTTCCATAGTGACGACGAAATTAGAGGCAAGAATCTCGTAGAAGAGATCTCCCTTTATCCATGCGTCATGCCAATTGTTAGCTACCTTATCTAACCATTTACTATTGCCCATGCAAAGGTTTGCCTCCTTCCAACACCCCCCTCAAATCAAAGCAGGGCAAAGATATGATTGATGACACAAAATGATTTTCAATAAATTCTGAGAACACAAAAACAAGAGTTCTCAATGCAATTTGAAAATCAAGTCGTGATATTTTCTTCACCAAAACAAGAGAAGAAAACTCCATCAGTTCATGACCAAAGATGAAAGAAATGCTCACAGAGAAGATTCATGCTTCTATTGTAAATCTATCAACTAGTTAAAAAGCCCACTCGTCATCATCGGAGCTCAGCGTAGCCATGCAAAGTGCAGCATCATCTTTTACGATAGTATGAGCTGATCCCTGACTCTTTCTGGTTTCCTTGTTCCTTTTCTCAGTATCCTCTCTTTTCTTGAAACAAAATTCTTCTCGATGTCCAAGCTTCCCACAATATCCACATGACAGATCCTTCTTTGCTGCCTTCCCCTTCTGAGGAAATACCTTTGACATATAGGCTCGATCCATTTCAAAATTTCTATCCAATTTTTGTCGCCGCTCATCATCCAGGAGAGTCGCGATAATTCTGGCAAAGATACATCTGCGCTCACACGTAAAATTTTTGTAATTCCATCATACGCTGGTGGCAGACTTGTTAAGAGGACCGCTTTAATGTCATCATCGTCAACCTTCACTTTAAGATCAAGAAGTTGATTGAGGATCGATCGCATCTTATTCAGATGCTCTCCCAAAGAAACAGTTTCATCCATTTTCAGACTAAAGAATGCTTGCTTTAACATCACCTTCGAGTTCTTGAGACGGGCACCGAACAAAGCTTCAATTGACAACCAATTTTCTGCAGCACTGGTGGTTAAGTCAAGATGCTGGTTGTACCTTGCACCCAAGGCTCTACCAACAATACCGAGAGCTTTTTCATTCCAGATTTCCCACTCGGCAGAATCATCTGAATCCTTCGCACAAGCTCCTAAGACAATTGGCCATAACCCTTTTTCCATGAGGTAAAGTCGCACTGACAGTTGCCATGCAGGGAAGTTGCTGCCAGTAAAAGTCACCCCCTTCACAGCTTCTGACTTGGTCTCCATCACTCGCAAAACTCTCGTTCTACAAACCTAACATGCAAACAAGGAATCCTCATGCTATTAAGATGACTTGCTCTGATACCAATTGTAGAATTCTAGTTCACACTACCACATAAAATGACAGAGGAATAAGATGAGACTAAAACTGAAACATAAACTGTATTACTGCATGTAGATAGAAAACTCTGAAACTGCCATCAAGGATCCTCCTCATCCCTATGGGGCTTGTTGGAGGATCTCACAAACTACATCATCTCAAGGAAAGCTTACAATGTATTTAGCAACAACGAAGAAACTTCTCTACTCCTTCCCTTAGCTATGAGCGGTGATATAAGCATGGCTTGTAAATGTAGCTGAGCAAAATCAGCTCCATTGATTTCAGGTTTCCATAGTGACAACAAAATTAGAGGCAAGAATCTCGTAGAAGAGATCTCCCTTTATCCATGCGTCATGCCAATTGTCAGCTACCTTATCTAACCATCTACTATTGCCCATGCAAAGGTTTGCCTCCTTCCAACATAGGAGTCCTCTCTCTCTCTCTTCCTTCTCTCTCTCTCCTCCCCTCCCCCCCCTCTCTCTCTCTCTCCCTCCCCTCCCTCCCCTCACTCCTCTCTCTCTCTCCCCTCCCTTTTCCTCACTCTTCTCACCCTGGGGCTACAGCTGCTAGGACCCCCCTCTCTCTCTCTCTCTCTCTCTCTCTCTCTCTCTCTCTCTCTCTCTCTCCCTCCCCTCCCTCTGCTCACTCCTCTCACCCCCCCCCCCTCTCTCTCTCTCTCTCTCTCTCTCTCCCTCCCCTCCCTCTCACCCTAGCAGCTATGGCCGCCAAGACCCCCCCTCTCTCTCTCTCCCTCCCCTCCCTCTCACCTCCCCTCCCTCTCACTCGGGGGCCATGGCCGCCAGGACCCCCCCCTTCTCTCTCTCTCTCTCTCTCTCTCTCTCTCTCTCTCTCTCTCTCTCTCTCTCCCTCCCCTCCCTCTCACCCTGGCAGTTGTGACCACTAGGACCCTCTCTCTCTCTCTCTCTCTCTCTCTCTCTCTCTCTCTCTCTCTCTCTCTCTCTCTCTCTCTCTCCCCCTCCCCTCCCTCCTCTCTCTCTCACCCTGGCGGCCGTGGCCACCAGGACCCCCTCTCTCGCTCTCTCTCCCTCCCTCCCCTCCCTCCTCTCTCTCTCACCCTGGTGGCCCTCCCTCCTCTCCCCTCCCTCTCACCCTAGCGGCCGCGGCCGCTAAGACCCCCCCCCCCTCTCTCTCTCTCTCTCTCTCTCTCTCTCTCTCTCTCACCCTGGCGGCCGCGGCTGCCAGGACCCCCTCTCTCGCTCTCTCTCCCTCCCTCCCCTCCCTCCTCTCTCTCTCACCCTGGCGGCCGTGGCTGCCAGGACCCCCCCCTCTCTCTCTCTCTCTCTCTCTCTCTCTCTCTCTCTCTCTCTCCCCTCCCTAGGGGCCGCGGCTGCCACGACCCCCTCTCTCACCCTCTCGCCACTCCCTCACCCTCCCATTGCCCCCCCTCCCGTCTCTCGTCGCCCCCTACCCACCCCGCCTCCCTCCTCTCTCGCTCTCCCTGCCCTCCCTCTTGCCTCCCCTTGGCGGCCGCGGCTGCTAGGACCCCCTACCCCCTACCCCACCCTCCCCTCCCTCTCGCCTCCCCCTGGCAACCACGGTCGCCAAGAACCCCTACCCCCGCCTCTCACCTCTCCCCCCCTCCTGCCTCTCACCTCCCCCTACCCTGCCGCCCTCGCTCCCCCCTACCCCATCGCCCCCTACCCCCACTCCCTCCCCTCCCTCCTCTCTCTCCCCTCCCTCCCCTCCCTCTGGCCTCCCCCTGGTGGCCGCGGCTACCAGTACCCCCTACCCCCCCTCCCCTCCCTTTCGCCTCCCCCTGGCGGCCGCGGCTACCAAGATCCCTTCCTCCTCTCTCTCTCCCCTCCCTCCCCTCCCTCTCGCCTCCCCTTGGCGGTCGCAGCCACCAGTACCCCCTACCCCCCCTCCCCTCCCTCCCCTCCCTCTCGCCTCCCCCTGGTGGCCGCGGCCGCAAGGATCCCCTACCCCTCCCTCTTGCCTCCCCCCCTCTCGCCTGTCGCCTCCCCCTACCCCGTCGCCCCTGCTCCCCCTACCCCGCTGCCCCCTCGCTCCCTCCCCTCCCTCCTCTCTCTCTCCCTCCCCTCCCTCTTGCCTCCCCCTGGCGACCGTGGCCGCCAAGACCCTCTACCCCCCCTCCCCTCCCTCCCCTCCCTCTCGCCTCCCACTGGCGGCCGCCAGGCCCCTCTACCCCCCCTCCCCTCCCTCCCCTCCCTCTCGCCTCCTGCTGGCGGCCGCCAGGAACCCCCCTCGTGCCTCTCGCCTCCCCCTATGCCCCCGCTCCCCCCTCCTACCTCTCCCTAGCCTTGCTCCCTACCCTGCCTCCCGCCTCCCTCTACCCCCGCTCCCTACACTGCCCCCTACCTCGCCTCCCCCCCCTCCCTACCCCTGGTCCTCCCTCTCCCCCCTACCCAGTTGCCCGCTACCCCGCTCCTCCCTCCAGCCTCCCCCGCTCGCCGTCCCCTACCCCGCCTCTGCCCCCTCCCTACCCCCGCTCCCTCCAGCCTCCCCCTACCCCTACTTGCCGCCCCCTACCCCGCCTCCCCCCCTCCCTACCTCCGCTCCTCCCTCCCTCTTCCTCCCTCCCTCCCTCTCTCCCTCCCTCCCTCCCTCCTCCTCCCTCCCCTCTTCCGTTGTTCCTCCCTCCCTCCTTTCCTCCCTCTCATCCCCCTCCACTTCCCTCTTCCTCCTGGAGGCCGCGGCCTCCAAGGCTTCTCTCCTTCTCTCTAAACTTTCTCTCTCTCTCTAGTTCCTCTCTCTCTTTCTTTCTTTCTCTCTCTTCAAATTTTTTAAAAAAAATCTAGATAAAGAATTAATCAAAAAAATTTACAAGTACCTGGAAAAAGTTTGTAAGTTTGCTCTTTCTTGCTTTCTTGCACTTCCTTCCTTGGTTTCTTGCTCGTCCTTGCTTTCTTGCTTTCTTGCTTCAATGAATGAAATGAGGGGAGAATGAATGAAGAAGTAAGACTATATATAAGAAAAATTAGGTTTTCCTCCTCCTCTCCTATTGGTTTTCCATTCCTCCCCTCTCTCCTATTGGCTTTTCATTCCTCCCCTCTCCCATTGGCTCCCATTACTCCCCCTCTCCCAATGGACCCCCATCCCTCATCCCAATCTTCCATTGGCCCTCCCCCCATCCATCTCTTCTTCCTCCCCCATTGCCACCACTCCCATCCCACATTTCCACCACGTCCCATACTCCTCCCATTTCCCAAAATCCCATATTTCCCCATCTCACCCTCCTCTTTTTTGTCCCCTATTAACTCCCCTCACTCATTTCACTCGCTTATTATCCTACTCCCCTATTACCTTCCCCTCTCCCATTCCATTCTTCCCTCCCGACTCTCACTTCCACTTCCCATTACTCACTTGCCATTTGCAAACTATTAATATATTATTATACTATTTTTTATACTTATTATCATACACCCCTATTACTTCCCCTCTCCCATTCCACTCCTCCCTCCTCACTCCCACTTCCACTTCCCATTACTCACTTGCTATACACATTTGCAAACTATTAATATATTATTATATGATTTTTTATACTATTTGCAAACTTACATGTGGGCAAAACCACAGGTGTCAAAGCGATCCTATTGTGGTCATACAACAACTGTGCTTTTATTCAAGGGCATATTTATCCTCATCAACAAGCTTATTTCAGCTTTTATTTTGACACAATACTCAAGGTATGAAGTGCATAATTTGTGCACTAGGTGTTTACTTTGTTGTATCAAAATTGTTTGCCACACACACACACATATACACATACCGAGAATTTTCTAATATTATCGCATCTACATTTCTCCAATGGGCACAAAACTTTGTACATGCCTCAACCTAGGTCATATTGACTTGCATACAAAGTGGTGCATGCATCCCATAAGTACTTGTTTGGATAACACACCTGCAAACATATTTTATGACGATTGTGCATAACAACCTAGGCAGTATTGACTTGTGTGCAAAGTGGCATCCCTATCCGATAAGTACTTGTTTGAAAAATACACCTAGGATCGTGTTTTTTGACGGTTCTACATGACACCAAGGCAAAAACGGTATTTAATACTCAATCTACCATGTAAAGCATATCTAATGGGCACAATACTTTGCACGTGCCTCAAAAGCGATGGTATGGTGTTCCATGCAAAGTGGAACGCCCATTCAATAAGTACTTGGTATGATAATACACCTAAGAGCGTGTTCTTTAATGGATGTGCATAACACTAGGGGGAAAACGGTGTATAATGTGTGATCCCCCATGCAAAGCATAACCGATAGACACAATACTGTGCACACACATCATCCTAGTTGAAATTGACTTTCTTGTAAAGTGGCTTCCCCATCTGACAAGTACTTTTTAGAATATCACACCTAGGACCATGTTTTTTATTGGTTGTTGTCCATGACACTAAGGCAAAAATGATGTTTTATGCTTAATCGACAATGCAACGCATATCCGATCATCACAATACTTTGCACACATCTCAACCTAGGTATTATTGACTTACATGCAAAGTGGCATGCCCATCCTATAAGTACTTAGTCGAATAACACATCTAGGACCACGTTTTTTGACGGTTGTGCATGACACTAAAGCTAAAACGGTGTTTAATGCTTGTTCGACAATGCAAAGCATATCCGATGGGCACAATACTTTACATGAGTCTCAACAATTGTTGTATTACATTGCATGCAAAGTGGTACACCCATCTGATAAGCAGTTGGTCAGATAACACACCTAAAAGTGTGTTTTTTTATGATTGTGCATGACATTGAGGCACAAACGGAGTTTAATACATGATATACCATGCAAAGTACATCCGATGGGCACAATACTTTGCACCGACCTCAACCTAGGTGTTATTGAGTTGCATGAAAAGTGGTGTGTTAGTTAGATAAGTACTTGATCCGATAACACACCTAGGACCGTGTTTTTTTACAAATGTGCTTGACGCTAAGGCAAAAATGGTATTTAATGCTCAATCAACCATGCAATGCATATCCGATCGGCATAGTACTTTACTCACACCTCAATATGCAAATGTGCATATCACTAGGGAAAAAACAGTGTATAATGCATGATTGGCCATGCAAAGCATATCTGATCATCACAATACTTTGCACGCACCTCAACCTAGTTGAAAGATACTTGTGTGCAAAGTGGAGCCCCCATCTGATAAGTATTTTTTTGAATAACACACCTAGGACCGTGTTTTTTTATGGTTGTGCATTACACTAAGGCAAAAACGGTGTTTTATGCTTGATCCATAATGCAAAGCATATCCGATGGGCACAATACTTTGCACACAACTTCAACTAGGTGGAATTGAACTACATGCAAAGTGGCATTCCCATTGCATAAGTACTTGATCGGATAGCACACCTAGCAGTGTGTTTTTTTACAGATGTGCATGATACTAAGGCAAAAATGGTATTTAATGCTCGATTGACCATGCAAAGCATATCCAATGGGCACAATAATTTTCCTACACCTTAACCTATGTGGTATTGAAATTTTCTCAAAGAGGCACACCCATACGATAAGTACTTGGTCAGATAACATACCTAAGGGCGTGTTTTTTTGTGGATGTGCATATCACTACAGGAAAAACATTGTATAATGCATGATCGACCATGAAGAGCATATCCGATGGTGACAATACTTTGCACACATCTTAACCTAGTTGAAACGGACTTGCACGCAAAGTGGAGCCCCCATCAGATAAGTACTTGATTGATTAACACACCTAGGACCGTGTTTTTTTATGGTTGTGCATGACACTAAGGCAAAAACGGTGTTTTATGCTTGATCGACAATGCAAAGCATATCCGATGGGCACAATACTTTGCACACACCTTTAACTAGGTGGAATTGACTTACATGGAAAGTGGCATTCCCATCGCATAAGTACTTGATCGGATAACACACCTAGTAGCGTGTTTTTTTACGGATGTGCATGACACTAATGCAAAAATGGTATTTAATGCTCGATCGACCATGCAAAGGATATCCGATGGGCACAATACTTTTCCTATGCCTTAACCTAGGTGGTATTGAAATGTTCTCAAAGAGGCACACCCATACGATAAGTACTTGGTCAGATAACATACCTAAGGGTGTGTTTTTTTGCGGATGTGCATATCACTACAGGAAAACATTGTATAATGTGTGATCGACCATGCAAAGCATATCTGATGGTGATAATACTTTGCACACACCTCAACCTAGTTCAAAAAGACTTGCATACAAAGTGGAGCCCCCATCAGATAAGTACTTGCTTGAATAACACACCTAGGGCCGTGTTTTTTTATGGTTGTGCATGACACTAAGGCAAAAACGGTGTTTTATGCTTGATCGACAATGCAAGCATATCCAATGGCAACAATACTTTGCACACACCTTCAACTAGGTGGAATTGACTTACATGGAAAGTGGCATTCCCATCACATAAGTACTTGATTGGATAACACACCTACCAGCGTGTTTTTTTACGGATGTGCATGACACTAAGGAAAAAATGGTATTTAATGCTCGATCGACCATGCAAAGAATATCCGATGGGAACAATACTTTTCCTACACCTTAACCTAGGTGGTATTGAAATGTTCTCAAAGGGCCACACCCATCCAATAAGTACTTGGTCAGATAACATACCTAAGGGCGTGTTTTTTTGTAGATGTGCATATCACTACTGGAAAAACATTGTATAATGCGTGATCGACCATGCAAAGCATATCCAATGGTGACAATACTTTGCACACACCTCAACCTAGTTGAAACAGACTTGTGTGCAAAGTGGAGCCCCCATCCGATAAGTACTTGTTTGAATAACACACCTAGGACCGTGTTTTTTTATGGTTGTGCACGACACTAAGGCAAAAATGGTGTTTTATGCTTAATCGACAATGCAAAGCATATCCGATGGGCACAATACTTTGTACACACCTTCAACTAGGTGAAATTGACTTACATGCAAAGTGGCATGCCCATCCCATAAGTACTTGATCAGATAACATACCTAGCAGCATGTTTTTTCGGATGTGCATGACACCAAGGCAAAAATGGTATTTAATGCTCGATAGACCATGCAAAGCATATCCAATGGGCACAATACTTTTCCTACCCCTCAACCTAGGTGGTATTGACATGTTTTCAAACAGACACACCCATTCGATGAGTACATGGTCAGATAACACACCTAAGGCCGTGTTTTTTTACGGATGTGCATATCACTAGGGGAAAAACGGTGTACAATGCGTGATCGACCATGCAAAGCATATCCAATGGTTACAATACTTTGCACGCACCTCAACCTAGTTGAAAGATACTTGCATCCGAAGTGGAGCCCCCATCCGATAAGTACTTGTTTGAATAACACACCTAGGATCGTGTTTTTTTATGGTTGTACATTACACTAGAGCAAAAATGGTGTTTTATGCTTCATCGACAATGCAAAGCATATCTGATGGGCATAATACTTTGAAAACACCTTAAATTAGGTGGAATTTACTTACATGCAAACTGGCATGCCCATCCCATAAGTACTTAATCGGATAACATACCTAGCAGCGTGCTTTTTTACGGATGTGCATGACACCAAGGCAAAAATGGTATTTAATGCTCGATCAACCATGCAAAGCATATCCGATGGGCACAATACTTTTACTTCACCTCAAACTAGGTGGCTTTGACATATTTTCAAATAGGCACACCCATCCGATAAGTACTTGGTCAGATAATACACCTAAGGGTGTGTTTCTTTGCGAATGTGCATATCACTAGGGAAAAAACGGTGTATAATGCATGATCGGCCATGCAAAGCATATCTGATGGTCACAATACTTTGAACGAACCTCAACCTAGTTGAAACCAACTTGCGTGCAAAGTGGAGCCCCCATCTAAGAAGTACTTATTTGAATAACACACCTAGGACGTGTTTTTTTACGGTTGTGCATGACACTAAAGCAAAAATGGGGTTTTATGCTTGATCGACAATGCAAAGCATATCAGATGGGCACAATAATTTGCACACACCTTCAGCTAGGTGGAATTAACTTACATGCAAAGTGGCGCGCCCATCCCATAAGTACTTGATCAGATAGCATACCTAGCATCGTGTTTTTTTACGGATGTGCATGACACGAGCAGAAATAGTATTTAATACTCAATCGACCATGCAAAGGATATCCAATGGGCACAATACTTTTCCTATGCCTCAACCTAGGTGGCATTGACATGTTCTCAAAGAGGCACACCCATCAGATAAGTACTTGATTGGATAACAAACCTAAGTGCTTGTTTTTTTACGGATGTGCATATCACTAGGGGAAAAATGGTGTATAATGCGTGATCGACCATGCAAAGTATATCCGATGGTCACAATACTTTGCATGCACCTCAACCTTCTTGAAATGGACTTGCATGCAAAGTGGAGCCCCCATCTGAGAAGTACTTGTTTGAATAACACACCTAGGACTGTGTTTTTTTATGGTTGTGGATGACACTAAGGAAAAAACGGTGTTTTATGCTTGATCAACAATGCAAAGCATATCCAATGGGCACAATACTTTGCACACACCTTCAACTAGGTGGAATTGACTTACATGCAAAGTGGGGCACCCATCCCATAAGTACTTGATCAGATAACATACCTAGCAACGTGTTTTTTTTACAGATGTGCATGACATTAGAGCAAAAATAGTATTTAATTCTCGATCGACCATGCAAAGGATATCCGATGGGCACAATACTGTTCCTATACCTCAACCTAGGTGGTATTGACATGTTCTCAAAGAGGCACACCCATCAAATAAGTACTTGGTTGGATAACACACCTAAGGGCCTGTTTTTTTATGGATGTGCGTATCACTAAGGGAAAAATGGTGTATAATGTGTGATCGACCATCAAAGCATATTCGATGATCACAATACTTTGCAGGCACCTCAAACTTATTGAAATGGACTTGCATGCAAAGTGGAGCCCCCATCTGAGAAGTACTTGTTTGAATAACACACCTAGCACCATGTTTTTTTATGGTTGTGCATGATACTTAACGCAAAAATGGTGTTTTATGCTTGATCGACAATGCAAAGCATATCCGATGGGCACAATACTTTGCACACACCTTCAACTAGGTGGAATTGACTTACATGCAAAGTGGGGCACCCATCCCATAATTAATTGATCGGATAACATACCTAGCAAGGTGTTCTTTTACGGATGTGCATGACACTACAGCAAAAATAGTATTTAATGCTCGATCGACCATGCAAAGGATATCCGATGGGCACACTAATTTTCCTATGCCTCAACCTAGGTGGTATTTAAATGTTCTCAAAGAGGCACACCCATTCGATAAGTACTTGGTCAGATAACATACCTAAGGGCGTGTTTTTTTGCGGATGTACATATCACTACGGGAAAAACGGTGGATAATGCATGATCGACCATGCAAAGCATATCCGATGGTCACAATACTTTGCACGCACCTCAACCTAGTTGAAACGGACTTGCATGCAAAGTGGAGCGCCGATCCTTGAAGTACTTGATCGAATAACATACCTAGGAGCGTGTTTTTTTTACAAATGTACATGACACTAAGGCAAAAACGGTGCTTTATGCTTGATCGGCAATGCAAAGCATATCCGATGGGCACAATACTTTGCACACACCTTCAAATAGGTGGATTTCACTTACATGCAAAGTGGCACACCCATCCCATAAGGACTTGATCAGATAACATACCTAGCAGCGTGTTTTTTTACGGATGTGCACGACACTAGAGCAAAAATGGTATTTAATGCTCGATCGACAATGCAAAAGATATTCGATGGACAAAATACTTTTCCTATGCCTCAATCTAGGTGGTATTGACACCCATCAGATAAGTACTTGGTTGGATAACACACCTAAGAGCGTGTTTTTTTACGGATGTGCATATCACTAGGGAAAAACAGTGTATAATGCGTGATTGACCGTGCAAAGCATATCTGATGGTCACAATACTTTGCACACACCTCAACCTAGTTGAAAAGGACTTGCATGCAAAGTGGAGCCCCCATTTGAGAAGTACTTGTTTGAATAACACACCTAGGACTGTGTTTTTTTATGGTTGTGCATGACACTAAGGCAAAAACAATGTTTTATGCTGGATCGACAATTCAAAGCATATCCGATGGGTACAATACTTTGCAAAAAACTTAAACTAGGTGGAATTGACTTACATGCAAAGTGGCATGCCCATCCCATAAGTACTTGATCGGATAACATAACTAGTAGCGTGTTTTTTTACGAATGTGCATGACACTAAGGCAAAAATGGTATTTAATGCTCGATCAACCACGCAAAGCATATCCAATGGGCACAATACTTTTCCTACGCCTCAACCTTGGTGGTATTGACTTGGTTTCAAAGAGGCACACCCATTCGATAAGTACTTGGTCAGATAACACACCTAAGGGCGTGTTTTTTTACGGATGTGCATATCATTAGGGGGAAAATGGTGTATAATGCGTGACCGACCATACAAAGCATATTTGACTTGCATGCAAAGTGGAGCCCCCATCCGGTAAGTACTTGTTTAAATAACACACATAGGACCGTGTTTTTTATGGTTGTGTATGACACCGAGGCACAAATGGTGTTTAATGCGTGATATACCATGCAAAGCATAGACGATGGGCACAATACTTTGCACGCACCTCAACGTAGTTGTTATTGAGTTGCATGCAAAGTGGCGTATCCATATAATGAGTAATTGATCAGATAACTTCTCCCACTAATAAATTAAGTACTAATTAAACATTATAATAAATGAGTAGATTATTAAAAAGAGACTAATATTTATGTAATTGTTGCTAGTGCAGCTTGCTTGCAAAGGACTCTCACAAAGGAGATGGCTATAGATTTTGTTCCAGGGATGGATGTGATTTTATGTAGTAAAAGAGAAGTAGTTGCATTTGCTACAATCCATGATAGTGATCCCAATTCAGTCTGCCACTTTCAAAGACTTGGTGAAGATAAGGTGGCAGTTACTGTATCAAAGATTCTTAGCGCACATGTTGAGCTAGAGTATAAATGTGGAGATATGGAAACACTTGGAGATGTTATGCCCTACAATACATCCAACAAATCATTTATAGCATGGGACAAAGATGAGACTTATGCAACAGACATTATCAAGAATACAAAGTGCACCACCTTGGATTTTACTATAGGGGACATTTTACAAATGAGATCATTTGCAAATAAGACTGTAACAGAAGGTGAAGTATTGGGATTTGAAGAAGTGGAGAATGGTCATTTGCATAAATGAGGATTCTAAAAGTCACTGATGATGGTATGGTTGATAACATAACATCTTTATGTGATCCCTACTATGAGGTAGGCAAGAATATGAGATGGAGCATGCAATTTTTAAACATGAGAAAGAGGCACATGGTTTTCAATGATAAAGACAAGGTATACTACAATATCAAAGCACCTAAAAAGCGTGCCCATGTGCCAGGCTCTATCACTTCCAATGTGGATGATTTCAATGTACTCAATTATAGAAGTGACATCTTATCTGGAGTGGATGAGTTCATTGGTTCCGAGAAACAAAATGATTTTAGAAGCGAAGCCTTATCTTAGGTGGATGAATTCTTGCACAGTGAGAAGGGAAAAGGTTTCAATAGCAATGTCTTGTCAAGTGTGGATGAGTTCATGCATATTAACAAACCTAGTATCAATCAAGCTTGTGGATTTGTGAAAGCCATGCAAGATGTCCCAATGAGCGATGTTCTCTCAAGAGTGGAAGAGTTTCAAGGTTCTCAATACTCTCGTAGAATATTGAATTCATTGAATGGTCCTAAGAGTATGTTAAAAACGAGGATGAGATCAACAGAGGATTATTTGATATTTAACTTTGATTGTGATATGGCCAAGAATGCAACGACCAATCATGGATGCTTGGTTACAAACAAATGTGAGGAGAAGAAGTGCATAAATACAGATAATAGCGTGCATGAGGAATGAAAACAGTCATACATATGCATGAAGAGAAAGCGAATCCAAGCAGATCCACAAAAGCAACCAAAGAGGAAGAGAGTAATGAAGGAGGAGAACATGTTAAATGCATTGGGATATCTATGTTGCAAGCAAAGATGCATGCGCTTCATTGATCTTGCAGACATCAGGGAATGTAGAGGACACGTCTGGCAAAGAAGAGAAAGCGAAAGAAATGAATACCTTCTCACAAGTCTCTCTTGCTTTCTTCAGAATGGCAATAAAAGGCTAAGTTCAAGACAAAAGGTAAAACCTCTCGTAAATGGAAAAAAGATTTTCAATAAGGCATATCGCAATATTACTGGATTATCCCGTGGTACATATTGGGATTTAGTCACCAAGGCAAAGGGCAGCAACAAATTTAGCATTCGCGGTAATAGAGGAAGGTCCAAATCAAGAATCTCAACTGACAGGGCAGCAGCAATTTTGCAAGACTTCATACATGAAAATGCTTTACCTCAACCCCATATATCTACCAAACTCCCTAATGGTAACACGATCACTGAAATGCACCTTCCAATGGGCTTTACAAAGCTCGAAGTATTTGACTCTATTGCAGATTAGCAAAGGCAAAGAGGGGATGCCATAGCTTCTTCTCATACTTTGTATACTCTTTGGAAGAAGAACTTTGGATATGTTAAAATCCCAAGGAGGCAAAAAATGTCAAAGTGCAAAGTCTGTGATGATTTAAAGCGAGCGACTGAGAGTGCAACATGTCCAAATCAAAGGGAATTATACAAAAAAAATAAATAATCTCATCATGACCTTATTCGACATTCCAGACAAAAATATGCATTTTGGAAGGAGCAAGCTCTTTCGCATCCCAATGACTACATGTGCCTTATTGTAGATGGCATGAATCAGAATACAACAACATTGCCTCATTTTGTTGCCACTCCACCTAAATTACAAGGAAAGCACTTTCTAAAGACACATCTATGTGGAGTGTTAGTGCATGGAATTAAGTTCTTTGCAGATATATGGATTGATTCCTTGCATCTACATGATAGCAATCAAGTTGTAACATCTATTATGAAGGCAATTTGCAATGTACATGTAGAAAAAGGTAGCCTACCACTGACTTTGAGAATACAAGCTGATAATTGCTGGCGAGAAAATAAGAATGAACTCATGTTTGCATTCTGCTCCATGCTAGTTGCTCATCGAATCTTCAATGAGGTTGAATGTGGATTTTTGTATGTTGGGCATACACATGAGAATATCGATCAGGTTTTTAGCACTGTCTCAAGAGAGCTTAAATGCAAGGATGTGGAGACAATAGATAACTTGGTAAGAAGATGTGGTAGGCAAGTTGGTGGTCGTAAGGAAAGTATAGTATGTGAGAGGCTCGAAAGAATGTATGATTGGAAGAGCTTCATTCTACCTTTCATACAAATAGGTGGTGATGCATTGACAGGTCATACCAATCCACACCACTTTTGTTATTTTTTTAAAGATGAAAGACCCGTAACGCAATGGCAACAGTATTCTCATGATACAAAATGGGAACCTGAAGAACCTTATAGTCTCTTAACTTCAATTCCTAGCAAGGAAAGGTATCCAACATGGGCTCCTATACAAGAATTCAATGAGAGGTCTAATTGTGAAATAGAAGGATTAAAAGCATTTATTACATACAAAGAGGAAATGCTCTAGAGATATCTTGATTCGAAGCCTACTTGGAGAGAACACACTACCACTATAATTAACAAGACACGAAATTTAGTAAAGGACCTTGAGAGAATGCGAGGCTCAAAGGATGTCAAGGAAGAATGCAATATGTTTTGGCCAAATGTTCATAACTATTTGCACCCAGCTCCAGTCTTTGAAAATGAATTTGTATCATTACTCCCACATCCATATTGTGGACCAAAGAAGAGAGAGTTTATGCCACAAGTAGATATAGAGGTCGATTGTTTTGTTGTGGTTCAGCCATCGGATGATGAATATGAGAATCTGAAGTTTTGGGTTGCAAAAGTAGTTGATGTGCAAAGAGATGACCAAGGGAGAGCTACAACATTTACAGCGGTATGGTATGAGCCAAAGGGCAGGAAAGAGAATATGGATAACAACACATTATATACTAATTGTATGAAGCGGTCTCACAAGTTTCGATGGAGACAATCATAGTGTCTTGGCATTCAAGGGCAAAGAAATCAAAGAAGCGCATGGGATATGAGGTAGAAGAAAAAATAAAAAAACCACAGCAAAGTATTTTGCATATACATGAATTTTTAAGGATGCTCGCCATGGAGGAAGTAGAAGGAGACAGCACAAATGAAGAATGTCCATGATTAAAGCTTTGTATTGAAGTCCATTGAAGGATTTTATTTGGGTATTAGGCAAGAAGCCAATTCAAGACAATATAATTATAGTCATCACCTCCTATGTCAAATGAGAGTCAAAATATGCATTGGATGTCACCCAAGGGTCAAGGCTTGGCAAGACAATAGGGAGTTAATGCAGATGGCACCTGGCAAGGGACTGTCACATTGAGCAATAAGACAATGGGGAGTCAATGCACCCAAGGGGCAAGGCTTGAGACAAGTGGGAGTTAATGCAGATGGCACCTGGCAAGGGACTATCATGACATTGAGCAATAAGACAATGGGGAGTCAAATTATGCAGATGGCACGAATTGAGGCTCTTTAAGAGTAACAATTTAAATTGTAAACATATGTTCAATCTATATCATTTTGGATACAAAGACTCCAGCTGAGAGCAACATCTCTCAATGTAAACATATAATGATAGCTATAATTGCTATTATAATTCTTTGGTTCAATACAAAACTTGGGTCTTATGGCATCATGTCTTTTTTCTATTTATTAAAAGTTTTAAAAATTTTGTGCATATTGTGAGTGACAATGTTATTTACATGAAATACTTAAGTCTCCTTTCATGGATTTATAAATTTATCACATCAAGGAAAAATATTAAAAATAATTAAATTAACAAATAACTTAGGTATAGCTAGAATTTCTAAAATAGGATTATTTCAAATTCTTGCATGTTGGTGCAAAAGTATAGATTGAAAAAACAAGATTTTTATGTGAATATGATAGTGCCACAAAGTGAACTTTTGATTTGGGAAGAATATTTTCAGAAAGTAAAATTTTGATTTGGGAAGGATATTTTCACAAAGTAAACTTTTCATTTGGGAAGGATTTTTGGGCTTCATCCAAAAACAATAGAAAAAGTCCAAAATTAATGAAATAGGTGTTAATCATGGCCTTCAGGTTTGGTATCTTCAGCAAGCTTGTGTTTTTGTCACAAACAATATAAAACACCTTGTCCAATCGTCTAGATATCTTATTTTCCTTACAAGAGTATCAAAGTGATTCATATAATGTCGAATTTGGGCATGAAACTAAAAGAGTGCCAATTACCTACAAACTAAATTGTGAGAGTTAGCTAGAAGGCAATTGTCTCAACTCTGTATTAGTTAACACACATTCTACAATTCAAAGGTAACAATGTAGTTTCCATAACCAATTTGTTGGATATGAGTAAGGAAGACCTTCAATAAGTAGCTTGAGAGGGATGGGTCCTTCAATTGTGCAATGATTGTCACATCCAATATATTGAGTGCGATTGGTTGATTCTTTTTCTTACAACCCACATTACGCAAAATAAACTATGACTCACCAAATGCCTTGAACTTATCCACTACTTTCAAGAAGTCCTTCGGTTGCTCCAAAAAATGAGTTGTTTATACACTTAGTTGTTAATGATGAGGACTTATTTAAATCTAATATAGACAAGTTTCAGCAATGTAGCTATGCTAGAGTAAAGCAACTTACTGTAATAAGGGCATCGGCGAGGGGACCATCACCACCAGTAAGTTCATTGCATTGATTGATTGTGGGTCCAAGCTTAAGGGTTAGGGTTAGGGTTTGCCCCTAATGCCCTATCTAGATGGTGCAATTTACACCATTATTAACAACCCTTCTTAAATTGCACTGGGTAAGCAGAGGGTGCATGTACAAGAACTTTTTGTGGAATTTTTTTGGTGCAAATGGTAGCATCTAAAACTAAAAGAACCAAAGTAGTATGTGCATGTGTGAGCACAGTCACTATGTAGTAGAAGCATGTACAATGAGTATAACTTATTGACATCTTGTACATAATGTGAATTTGCCCCTCTTAAGTTGTTGGTCATCCTTTGACTTTGGGATAAAACCCAAAAGATAGGCAAAAGGGAAGAGGAAGGAAATATGCAAAAATTAAAGTCCACCTACTGGTCGATCGAAATATGACTACATACATGGCTAATGCACAAAGGCCTTAGATTTTCTTGGTTGAAGGCTTGTGCAAAGTTTCATACCCATCGGATGGAATAGTCACGAATTGTGGTATCATAGTGGAGAAACAATCATGACCTCTGACATGGCTAGTGCAAAAGGGAGTAAACTTGACATCTTTGGAAGCAACAAAATTGCATGCATTGGGTTTCATTCTTCATGTCCATGATATTTCAAGCATCAATAGAGGTATTGAATCCACAACAAGTAGGGCAGGTACAATAAATATACCTAAAACAAGTCCACCCTCTTCTGCTCACCGCAAAATGAAGCGAAGCTCTTCCATTTCGAAGGCTTGTGCAGAGCGCATCGATTGCTCATTCAAGTTGCTAGCTTCAGTGACCCCTGGATTGGTGCATCAACTAGATGTTGATGAAAAGTTCTTGGTCAAAAGTTTTGCTTCCAACCCTATAGGAGAAACATATACTTTGCGAATTTGTAGTAAACTAGCATGCAATTGTGAAGACTTCACACATCATATGTCACAAGGTTCATTTGTGCCTTGCAAGCATATGTACCTTGTCTACATTCGTGTGTTGGAACAAAATATGGACTACATGATGATACACCAACCATAGCTCACACCAACAGAAATCTCTCAACTCTTGACCTCTTCAAGGGTGTGTGTGACATCCACAATAGCTTATCTTGATATTTTGGAGGTTTTTTTTGTTATGCTAGCTATACCTAAGAAGTGATAGCTCACATATTTTGGAATCTTTTTTACCCTTGACAGTAAATGCTATGTGGATATGGTTTTTGGATTGTATCTTTTAGCTCACATCAACAGAGGTCTTTCAGCTCTTGACCTCTTCAAGGGTGTATGTGACATCCATAGTAGCTTAGCTTGATATCGTGGAGGTTTTTTGGTTATGCTAGCTATACCTTAGAAGTGACAGCTCACATATTTTGGAATCTTTTTGACCCTTGATAGTAAATGCTATGTGGCTATGGTTTTTGGATTGTATCTTTGAAAATCTTCTGTTCCATGAAATTGTTATGCTTATGGATCAAAGAAATAGATGATAGGGTATGAAAAAGCATGGAATTTGTTTGAACATTTTAGCTCTTGACCTCTTCAATGATGTATGTGACATCCACATTAGCTTAGCTTGATATCGTGGAGGATTTTTGGTTATGCTAGCTATACCTTAGAAGTGACAACTCACATATTTTTGAATCTTTTGACCCTTGATAGTAAATGCTATGTGGCTATGGTTTTTGGATTATATCTTTCAAAATTTTTTGTTCCATGAAATTGTTATGCTTATGGATCAAAGAAATAGATGACAGGGTATGAAAAAGCATGGAATTCGTTTGAACATTTCATCCTAAACTTTTCTTGAACATTCCATTTCAATAGACTAAATGAATTGTAATTTTGAAGGTTGTAATTGTTGCCACGAATGATGTTTGGACTCTTGAAATGCAAAAAAACTCTCAAATTCGTTATAAAAAAACTCGTCCAAAAACCAGTCCCAAATGTTGAATTGAGGGCCACGATGAATTGATGATTCTTGACGTTACATATGACCATAAGGAAACACTATCTATGTGATTTCAAAAATCCACAAATACCTAGGAGAAGGATGATGAGACCTTCAATCAAATCAAACTGCATATGAATATTCAGCCAAAGGTACAAGAGTAGAGAAAAGTAGAGAGTTTGGAAAGACACATTGACCTTTGGAAAGATAAAAATTTGGAGGATGATAAGATGCTATCACTCTTTTCTTTGCTAGATCATTTTTATTATGAGTTGTGTACATCTTTCTTATTACTATTTGTTTGATATTGTAGCTATATATTGAAGATGATAGTTTTCCTAAAATACATGGGGAGTAGAGAAAAGGGAATTTGACAATTGTCTGCCCTTTTGCACTATATGAAGAAGATGTCTTCCACCAAGATCCTAATTTACCATAGAAAGTTAAGCAATGATGGAGAGGCTACTGCCTTATTTTTCAAATGTTTGTCAGAGTTTCTTGGTGGTTACCAAGTGAATTGGCAGAAAGACAAAGTAATATTAATTGAGAAGTTATCTACCTTAGACATTTTTTGATATTACCTAGCCCAATAGTGCTCAAGTGCAGGGTGCTTTCTGACCTACACTGTGTATGCTCTAGCACATGGAATTAAAAATTCTATACATCTAGATTGTTATGGGAAGAACCATCTTGTAAGGTTTAGCGAGTCACTCTTAACTCTTGAGGTTAAATAGAAAGAAGGAGGTCAACTCAATCAGGAAGAAGCAAAACAGTAAAGACCAATTCTGTTATATGTTGCATTGTCACTAAGGACTACAACAAAAGATATTGAACTTTGAATTTCTTAGAATAGATCATATAGTCTCTGCTTTGCTCAAATGGGTTATACATTGTTGCATTTCTTTATAAGCTTTTAAGCTCTATCAATCCATTTGTGATCCAAAAATATCTTTGACTACCTTTTTTTCACAAGTTTTTGTGCAATTGTTGAGTTGTCTAGGATTTGCCTTCTTTTATTTTGTGCCATGTTGAAGGCAAGTTTAACTTGTGATAATGCAAATTTTCTCTTTATTTGTAACTTCATAGTATACATCTATAGAACCATTGAAATATATCTCCAAGACTATTTTCCTTTAGTGCTCCTCTGAATGTTATGTGTCAAAAAAATGCATATTATTGTAGGGTATCCACACTTTTTGAAAAATACAGAAGGTGGTTGTAGATAATATGCTGCAAATCATAGAAAAGATGAAGTCACTATTTTGTGCTAGCAACAAATACCAAACGGATCTACCTTACAAGACAAACTAGTTGTGCTTACCATATATTGTGTTATGTTGCAACTTGAACTTTCTTGCAGTGTAATGAGACTTCTCCATTCCTTGTGTGCACCAAATTGTAGGGTATCCATACTTTTTGAAAAAATACAGAAGGTGATTATAGATAATATGCTGCAAATCATAGAAAAGATGAAGTCACTATTTTGTGCTAGCAACAAGTACCAAACGAATCTGCCTTACAAGACAAATTAGGTGTGTTTACTGTATATTGTGTTATGTTGCAACTTGTCCAAGCTTGTTTCATTGGCTTTCCAAAAGTTTTAAGCTCCTCTTCTAACGCATAGTGATTGCTCTTGGTCCCTGTGTTTTTGTCACAAAGTAGGAATAACTTGTCTAACAATTTCCATACTTTTTCCTCATCTTTAATAGCATTATGCACAAGGTTCAAAAGGCCATATCTCACCCTCAAAACATAACTTGATCACTCTACCAAGATTCCCTTGTCTTTTTGTGGTTCTGATGAAAACCTTCTAGCCTTGACTCCACCAATTGATGGTTTGACAAGACCATCCTTTGGTTTAATAGGACCATCCTTTCCATTTTTTGACTTCTTAAGGTTTGTTATGATATGAACATCTCCTCCATGAAGACCCATCTTCGATGATACTTTTTCTAATGTAGCAATTGCTTTTTACCTATGCTTTTTGGGTCAAATCTTCCAAGCAAATCCAATATATTAGAAAACCAACTTTTCAATGATTTGACATAAAGCACGCAATGCGCATATATGTACATTGTAGAAAAGGATGTCTAGGACTGATCTGAATTTTGAATGAACCTTATCCCTGTTATATGAGCTGTCCTCCACCATTTAGGATCCATGAAATGGGCTAGCTCCTTGCAATAGTAATGGCAAGGGCATTTTGAATTACCTCCCTTGCTAATGTTGAGCATACACTTGAGGGTTTTGAGGTCCCCCTCCATATGCCAATCAACTTGGAAATCACCTTTGCCTTTTGACACAAAGTTTCCCTCCTTGAACTTGGTTTTTGATGGACTTCTAGTATCTCTATATGGCAAAACACCCAAAATAAAGTTTGGTGGTCCTCTGTCTTAACCTGCTTTTGGAAAATGCATCTATATTTAAAGCATCAAGTCGTTATAAATAAAATCAAACATCAACACATTATGAATATGGAAAACCATTTAAATTACAAGTTCATGCTTACCTCAAATGCACCCAACCACCAAATGTGCTTCTTGGATTGTACATTGAAATATTTTGAGTTTAAGTTTGATAATGATGGATCAAGAGCTCTATTGATAAGCATTATGGTCACTCTTTCAATATTTCTCTCCTTAACAATTTCACATTCATCTGGCTTAATAACAAATATAAGTCTTCCTTGGCACTCTTCTAATGTAATTCCATACAATTCAACCATACTTCTTTGTAATTCTTCAAGATCAACAAAAATATTGTTCCAAGGATTATCTGTAGTGCTATCCTTGTTATCTTTGCAAATGCCCTCAATATGTAGCCACTGCCCAATACAATCATCTACTTATTGGTTGAGTGAGCCTATTAACTTCCATACTCTTGTAGGATTTGCAAGAAGCGCAAGTTTGATCCTATGATCTTTTAAAGTTAATGATATTGCATTGAAAATATAGGAGTAAGCTTTTGTGCCAACCCCGATCTCATCAAGAGTCTCTTGGATTAAGTTCACATACACTTTGTTTCTTTCTATAAACTAATGCACAACATCATGTTTGGTTTTTAACTTTTTTTTCTCAATCATCCCTTTGCAATAGTAGTTGAAAATAGACCTTGCGTTTGGATCAACATTCTCCTTTTGAGGCTCCAAACATTAGGGGAGAATTGGGGTCTCAAAATGGCCTCCAATTAGTGTTTCCTAATTTCAAGGCATTAGAGAGTGATTTGAGGTGTACCAATGATAGTGCTAGAAGGTGTGGGGCAATGGTATGTTGAGGTGGAGGGTGGGTAGGCCTATAAAGAGCCCCTATTAGTTGCTCCCCTTACACTAGGGACCACCCAAACCATCCCCCCCCCTGACCCTCCTACCACATGCACCTCTCCCACATGAGCCCAAAACTAACTTCAATGGGATGGTAGGGCCCTTCTGGCAAATTTTTCTTCTCCCCTCCCTCTTTCTAGGGCCTCTGCCCCCCACTGTTCTGGTCCAACCTGCCAAATCACTCAGATTTGAACCAAATCCCATGCATTTTCCCTCTTCCCCCTTTTTCTTTGCTCCTTCCTGCTCTGGCCTACTTGCTGTAGCTCCTCTCTCTCTCTCTCTCCCCTCTCCCTCTCCTGTGCCTCTATTGGAGCTGCTCTCTCCCTCTCCTGTGCCTCTATTGCTGTTGCTTTGTCCCTCTCCTTCTCCCTCCCTTGTGCCTCTATTCTTGCTTCTCTATCCCTCTTCTTCTCCCTCTTTTGTGCCTCTGTTGGAGCTACTATGTCCCTCTCCTTCTCCCTCTCCTAAATGCCTCTATTGCTGCTACTTTGTCCCTCTCCTTCTCCCTCTTTTGTGCCTCTATTGGAGCTGCATTGCCTTGTGTAGGAGTCCCATTCTTGCTGTTGCAACCTCTGCAAGCATGGTGAGGAGAAAGGCTACAAGACCACGCAATGATGTGACCTCTTGTGTCTTCCACAACATGAAAAATGCATTGGATGAGTGGATCCCTTGCACCTACTGCTTAAATTACTAGATAGTGATGAAAGGATCAGCCAAAGGTCCACATAAGCTTCTCAAGAGCACGAGAGGTGACATCTTGCATGAGTGGAAGGGGCGCATCTTGAAGTTCAAGTTTGGGAAGAAAGGATGGCTCACAAAAGTGCAACATGTTTATATCGAAAAAGATATGCAGCTTCCTCCATCATTCAATCAATCTAGGATAACATCACACTATGAGCCTTTCTATTTATGTACCTTTTTCACTTGTGAGTGTAATAAGTCCATTTGGAAATTTTGTGTTTGGTTTCTAAGAGCTCTTATTCATGGTGGCAGATGTTTTCCCTTCGGACCTCAAGGAGTGGGAACCAGTTGAATCATTCATAGGCAAGTTCACTGTGATTCTGCTATAGCAACTCTTTGCTCTCCTACAGGAGCTTTTTCCCTATTTCTTTTCCTTCTCATATCGGATACAACTACTCTTTCCTCTCCTACAGCTATTGTTTTCCCAATAGGCATTGTCTGGAACACAGTGACACAAGGTGGTAATGATGTGAGCTCTAGTGTGTTTTGGAGGCATGGTCAGGAAGAAAGTGACACAAGCTGGCAATATTGTGAGCTCCAATGTGTTGTAGAGGCATGGTCAGGAACAAAGTGACCAAAGTGGCCAAAGATGGCAATATTGTGAGCTCTAGTGTGTTCTACAGGTATGGTCAGAAAGAAAGTGATAGAAGTTGACAATATTGTAAGCTCTAGTGTGTTCTAGAACATGAAAAATGCACTGGATGACTTGAACTTACAAATTGACTAAGTAGATAGTCATGGAAGGTTTTGCCAAGGGTCCACATAAGCTTCCCAAGAGGAAGGATGTATTTCTTAGACTATGTACCTTCCTTGCCTATCTTCTATTTTAACATAGGAGTGGGAAGTAGTGGAATCTTTGATATAACTGACAATGGACTGTGTGTAAGTTATGTGCAGGAATACCTTTTAGTCATGAAAAACGAAATGTATATTCCTTCAACTTTACTTGAAATGGTGAAATAACAGCAAGAATCTAGAGAAATGCATGAAAATGTCCATTTTATCCCTCGTGCAACATTAAACAATGTGTTTGACTAGTACAAGCTATCCATAAATTATAGGTTGAGCATTTTGGAATTTGCATAGGTTTTCTTGTTGAGATATCAAGCTCTATCCCCGACATATCTCCTGGATGACTATCATTTATGTCACCGCCTATGTTAGTTGTACTCGTGGTGTAGTTAGACTACCACGTATGTTTTTGGTTTGGGTTCACATATGAACCACGTATTCTAGGTTTTGACATATAGGGTATTTCCCTCTTCTATTGTATTGTTGTTGTGTGTTGTGAAGAAAGCTGAACTTGAGTCTCCTATCTCTCTCCCTTATTCTTTACATGGTATCAGAGCCTTGTTCGTGGTAAGGAGCTCAAGAAAGCTAGCCAAGTTTGTGGTGTCCTGGTAAGAGGACCAGTGTAGCTTTCCTATTTCGAGTTTGGGAGCAAATCTCTGCAGGTAGCACAGCCAGAAGTGCAGGAGTGCACTGCTTCAGATTGAGAGGCCCTTCGCGGTGCGGCGAGAGCGCAGTATTTGAGGCCGTTTTGGGGCCCGTTTTGAAGGTGGAAGTTCTTCGCAGGCACTCATAAAAAGGCCCTGTTTTTGCTGTGCGACCACCGCGCGGCTAGTCGGTGGAAAGGTGCCACAGAAATTGCATCGTATGCCTATGTGCAGAGATATTGGGAGTTGCAGATTCATGCCTGTTGCCTGTTGATGCAAAATCGTCACGAGGAAGTGACTGTGTGGTGAAATACCACTTTCGTCAGTGTTGCAGATCTGCCCCTGTGAGGCTCTTTGCAGAAGTTTTGCTATTTGCCCTTCTGAGGCATTTGCTGTGTTTACAGGTTGCTGTTGCAATTCGTGATTTGTAAAATGTCTGAGAATCTGTCTACCATTGTCAGTGAGAAGCTTGACAAGAACAACTTCCAAGCATGGAAGTTCAGGATGACAAACTTCTTTATGGGAAAGGGAGTTTGGGATTACATCAGTGGTGAAACTGCAGAACCAGTTTTGGGTGCTGCTCCCACTCCTGCTGAATTGAAGGCCTTTAAAGAATGGCATGAAAAAGCCAGAAAATGCCTGTATTGGCTGTCCGTTAGCATTTCAGATTCTATGATTGTGCATATACAGGATCTAGAGACGCCTAAGGAGGCATGGGATACATTGGTGAAGCTATATAGCACAAATACCAAAGCACGAAAGATGCAGCTAAAGCAGGAGTTGCACAATGTGCAAAGGAAAAATCTGAATATAAATGAGTATTCCTTGAAGGTGAAAGGCCTTGCAGATTCTCTTGCCTCCATTGGAGCACCTGTTGATGATGAGGACTTAGTGT
This sequence comes from Dipteris shenzhenensis, assembly GCF_047967505.1. Lineage (NCBI taxonomy): Eukaryota > Viridiplantae > Streptophyta > Polypodiopsida > Gleicheniales > Dipteridaceae > Dipteris > Dipteris shenzhenensis. Next base: position 56,111,129 of record NC_141601.1, on the reverse strand, counting down.
CCGTGACCTTGAATGGTCTTGGGAAAGATTATGCACAATTTCGGACATCCATTGGAGTCCGTGAAACATTTCCTGATTTTCAGGAACTTATTGCTCTCTTGCTGAGTGAAGAGCAAAGGAATGGTGGTTCAGCCACCTCAACTTCTCAAGAGACTGCTTTCTACTCAAATATAGGTAGAGGCAGGGGTAGAGGAAGAGGCCGTTCTGGTGGCCGTGTAGGAAATCAGAACCAACAGCAACAACAGGAAAACCAGTCCTATGGAGGAGGACGTGGTAGTTCTAGAGGCAGGGGGAGCCAAAGAGGCCGTGGTTCATGGCAAAGGAACCAGCAAGTAAATAGCAGCATAGAATGCTATTATTGTGGAAAGCCTGGACACAAGGAGAATACATGCTATAAAAAGCAGAATGACATCAAAAGTGGGAAGTTGCAGCAAAGCAACTATGCATCATCAAGTGGGCATGGTGACGACAGAAATGAGCACCTTTTTGTGATGCAGCATATGGTTAACTCCATGTCAGGAGATGCTGCAGCTTGCAATGATGTTTGGTATGTTGATTCAGGTGCCTCTAACCACATGACCAGTCATGGTGAGTGGTTTCATGATGTCAAAAATTTGGATAAGCCGGGTTATGTTGAAACAGGTGATGATACTGCGCACCCAATTACGCAGGTTGGTAAAGTGCCATTGGCTATGTAGGATGGCAAAACAAAGTACTTGGCAGATGTACTTCATGTTCCAAAAATCACTAAGAACCTGGTTTCAGTTGGCCAGATGGTTGAGCAAGGTCTGCAGGTTAGATTTAATCCTGATGGATGCTTTGTTGAGGACCTGAAAAATAAGTGCCGCTTGGTTGCAAAAGGCAACAAAAATGGTAGAATGTTCACCTTGGATGTTGATATGCCTGAGGTGAAAGCTGCTATGTTTGCGCATGGGAGAGGTGTCATTGCAGATATTGAGATATGGCACAAGCGCATTGGGCACGTGAATATACAAAGGCTGAAATCTATGCAAACGAAAAACATTGTTGCAGGTTTGCCTAAATTCAGAGTTGAGGGAATGCAAAAGGTATGTGAAGCATGCCAAATGGGTAAGCAGGCCAGACATGCATTTCCTAAAAATGCTAAGGTGAGCAGAAGACCTTTGGAAGTGATCCATTCAGATGTTTGGACAACCAAAGCTGCTTCTATTGGTGGATGCCATTATTATGTGACGTTTATTGATGACTACACAAGGAAGGTGTGGATTTATTTTATGAAGCACAAAAGTGAAGTGTTCAGCCATTTCAAGGCTTTTAAGGCCATGGTTGAAAAAGAGAAAGGTGTGCATATTAAAGTGCTAAGATCTGATGGAGGGGGAGAGTACTTTTCAGAAGAATTTTGTGAATATCTGAAAGAATAGGGAATTCAAAGGAAGTACTCATGCAGGTCTACCCCTCAGCAGAATGGGGTTGTAGAAAGGAAGAACAGGCATATTGCAGAAGTAGGACGGGCGATCCTAAATGAGAAAAACATGCCTGATTATTTTTGGGCTGAAGCAGTAGCAACTGCTGTTTATATTATGAACAGAACCCCCACTGCAGCTGTCCATGGCATGATGCCTGAAGAAATGTATACAGGCCAAAAACCAGATATTTCTCACTTGAAGGTATTTGGTTGCATAGCTTATGTTCATGTTCCTGATGAGAAGAGAACAAAGCTGGATCCAAAGGCAGAAAAATGCATCTTTATTGGATATGCTCAGCATCAGAAAGGGTATCGCTGTTATAACCCTTCCACCTGCAAAATGCAAGTGAGCAGAGATGTTGTTTTTGATGAAATGAGCAGCTGGTATGCACCAACTGTTATGGTAGGAGATGCAGATGCAGGAAATGGGAATGCTACAATAAATGCAGAGCAGTAATCTCAAGCCTTGAGTGGACCCAGAGAGTCCTCTACTAGTGGATCTAATGCATGGACAGGGAGATTGAGATCTAGTGAATCGTCACATGGCAGTCCTGATAGTGTTGTGCAGGTATCACATAAGGGAAAAGAAAAAGTGGACCATACTCCAGTGTTTGATGTGTCTGCTGGTAGTTCTCATGTTGATGGAGAGTCAAGCGGCTCTGAAATGAGCCTTGATGAGGAACTTGGGATTCCTTCTGTTGTTACACCTGGTGCAAGGAAAAGCAAGCATGATTTAAAGACGCCTACAACTGATCCAGTTGTACGGAGGTCCACTCGTATTAAGTATCCAGTTGACAGGCTGAGATATGATGGGTATACAGCACATCACTATGCTTATATGGTCAAGGTTCTAGAGGAGCCAGAGCCCACATGTTTTGAGGATGCAGCAGGGCATAAAAATTGGGAAGCAGCTATGGATGAAGAGATGGCTGCCTTGGATGCAAACCACACTTGGGATTTGATGCCTTTGCCTCATGATAAGAAGGCTATTGGCTGCAAGTGGGTTTACAAAGTAAAGCACAATGCTGATGGGTCTGTTAGCAGGTACAAGGCAAGATTGGTTGCCAAAGGTTTTGCACAGACATATGGAATTGACTATGAGGAAACTTTCAGCCCAGTTGCAAGGATGGCAACCGTGAGAGCAGTAATTGCTATGGCTACTGCAAAGGGATGGTCTTTGCATCAGATGGATGTGAAAAATGCCTTCTTGCATGGTGATTTATAGGAAGAGGTTTATATGATGCAGCCAGAAGGTTATGAGGATAAAGCACACCCCGATTTTGTATGCAGTTGCGCAAAGCCTTGTATGGCTTAAAACAGGCGCCGAGGGCATGATCAGACAAGATAGGGCAATATCTTGTCACTATTGGATTTCAGATTTCCAATTCAGATTTTTCACTTTATGTGAAAAGGACAAACAGAGGGATTGTGCTTATAGTCATCTATGTTGATGACTTGATTATTACAGGTGATAGTGATGCAGACATTAATGAAGTGAAGCTGCTGTTGAAGCAAAAATTTGAGATGAAGGATTTGGGAGAGCTGCGTTACTTCTTGGGCATTGAGGTTATTAGATCCCCGAGTGGGATATGGCTGTTGCAAAGGCAATACGGTTTGGACATGCTGTCCAAATATGGGATGACAGGCTGTAAGCCTATCTCTGTTCCATTGGAGCAGAATGTGAAGCTCAATGCAGAGTCAGGTGAGCTTCTTGAAGATATTACTATGTACAGGCGCATAGTAGGTAGCTTGATTTACATGACTATAACCAGACCAGATTTGAGCTATGCTGTGGGGCTGGTGAGTCAGTTTATGCAGGCACCAAGGAAGCCACATTTGGATGCGGCTAGGCGCATACTGCGGTATGTGAAGTCCACATTGCATTATGGACTGTTTTATGAAGCTGGGTGTGCATTACAGGTACATGGATACACAGATGCTGACTGGGCTGGTAGTGTCTCAGACAGGAGATCTACTAGTGGTTTTATGTTTTCCCTTGGGAGTGGTGCCATCAGTTGGAGCAGCAAGAAGCAGCCAACAGTTGCCTTGTCGAGCACAGAGGCTGAGTACAGGGGTGCAGCAATGGCTGCATGTGAGGTAGCTTGGTTACGGAAGCTACTTGCAGATATGGGACAGTCAGTTCATGCAGCAATTGTCATTCATTGTGACAACATTAGCAGCATCATGCTTGCTAATAACCCAGTTTATCATGCTAGAACGAAGCACATTGAGGTGCATTATCACTTTGTGAGAGAGAAGGTTCTAGCTGGTGAGATTGATCTTGTCTATGTCAGCACTGAGGAGCAGGTGGCTGATATCTTTACGAAGACATTGGGTACCGAGAAGCTTCATAGATTTAGGAGCTTGCTTGGTGTACGTGAGATGGATTTGAGCTTGAGGGGGAGTGTTGAGATATCAAGCTCTATCCCCGACATATCTCCTGGATGACTATCATTTATGTCACCGCCTATGTTAGTTGTACTCGTGGTGTAGTTAGACTACCACGTATGTTTTTGGTTTGGGTTCACATATGAACCACGTATTCTAGGTTTTGACATATAGGGTATTTCCCTCTTCTATTGTATTGTTGTTGTGTGTTGTGAAGAAAGCTGAACTTGAGTCTCCTATCTCTCTCCCTTATTCTTTACATTTCTTCATGACTTGGAGGACATTAAAAGCATTGATGAATTTTATTTTGATGGTTTTATTGTGTGGTTTCGTGTCCAACGTTTTCAGGTAATATGTATAAAGTTTTCATGTCTAAAGTTTACAGTTTATACCTATTTGCCTTGCTTGCATCATTAAAGGAGACAATGTCATGATGGTAAGCATCCTATGTATTGATCTATATTTTATGGCCTTTTAATATAATGTGCTTTGTTAGGTTTGCTAATGTAATGGTTGTTGAATTGATGCAGGAAGCATTTGATATCTCTCATTGGTGCACTATATTAGTCGAGCAGGAGGATACGTTGTGGTCTTCCACATCCAATTTTTACAATGGCCTACTTAACTATTAAAGTGCATCAAAGTATTGACAGCTTGATCATTATGATCCACATCACATGGCTTTCCCTATTGCATTGTATCCCATTGGCAATGGTGTAAAAGACTTTGTGTCCAACTACCCTGAGAGGAGAGCCTTAATGGTATTAGTATTAGGATCTTACTTGGGGATTTCAAAAGCCTCTTTTTTCTATGTACTAGAGGTAGCAAAGAGGAGGTATAGGCTATGAAGAGTCTTTGTATTTTAATGGAGAGATTATAATAAAAAAATGTACAGTTTATCACATTCTCTTCCTTGCAAGATACCATGTCATAAGCAATAATTTTGATTGTCATGGTTGGAATTTTGAATGTGTTGTTAATTCGATATAAGGTAATGTTGCCTTGAATTGTAGAATATTGAATACACCACCTCCAAGTTTGTTGTGTAGAGAGGTGAACCTTTTAGATGCAAACTTGTCCCTTTTCCTTCATTTGTATCGAAAGTAATTACAAATTTATAACCCCCTCAAATTGTGACTGATTTTTGAAGGTCTTCTACATTGAATTTGAACATTTGGGGAAATATAGTATCATAGAGCTACTCATGCTCTCGATTTTGAACTAAAAAAATTTGCAATCGGAGTTATAGTCAAAAGTTATAGCTATTTTACTATTCTCTTCATATTCCATGCAATTAAGTTCTATTACTTGTACATATATTTTTGTAAAATTTGAGGTGCATGAAAGCACTTTCTAGTACTTTGAAACATGTTAATGTGGCAGTCTATGTCAACCCTACAAAACCCCAAGCCCTTCTCACAAAGTTGAATTTGTGCCCTTACCTTGCCGGTGCCCACCAGGTTGGGCTGCGGCAATGCCTATATTGTTGCCACCTATTTTGTCAACATTTCTAGCTCTAACAAGAACAATTGAGCTATACTAGAAGCACCTTCTAGATAAAGCAGAGCATCTCTTCTTTCTTCATATTTAGCTTTTGCTATCCTTAAGGCTGCTTCCTTTCTAGCAAATCTAAGTTTTAGACTTGCAAGCGTTGCCTCTGTGAGTTCTACATGTTTTATTGAAGGTGGTCTAAGTGTCTTCTCTTTCACATGAAAAGGCTTGAATTCTAGAGTCTCTTGCATGAGCATTGACCTCACTGCACTTAAGATTTTATTGGCCTATTGGCCTTCCTCCAATTATCTAACTTCCCATTGAGGCCACCCGCTTGCACCATAAACATCTTTAAGACATTTTTACCAAACACTACCCAAGAAATTTGGTGTCCTTTTGGGACATCTTTGGCTACTTTGCATTTTTCAAATGCAAGGCACTTTGTGAACTTGGTGGTGAACTCATTGTTGGGTGGAATCCCTTGGTAAAATCTTTGTTAAAGTAGCCAGCACTCATCCAAAAACTCATGGCGAAGCATGCTAAGGAAAATTTTGTTGCCCTTTATGTAGTTGCTAGAGAACACCCTCAATCATTGCGTCTCTAGGAGATCAGTGTCACTTATATGTATCGGGAGCTTTCCTGACAAGCTGATTCCATACTCGGTGTTCAACTTGTTAGATGTATAGAAAAACCAATTGAGACAAGGATATTCAAATCACTTAGCACTTCTTGCATGAAAACATACAACAAAATGAAGAGTAAGGACTAAATGAGTTTTGTGTGCCTCTATTAGAATCACCTATGAACAATTAATGATAGAAACACCTTACCTTGCAAAAGGGATTTTGACAAAGACACTTTTGTTCTAGCATCATCAAAGTGCAAATACTTGTTGGCACACTTTCTCAACAAAGTTTTCATTTTGTACAACTATCTTTTTAGGATGTCACAAGAAAGAGAGTCTTGAAACAACTGCAGACTCTTGGACACACACACACACACACACAGAGAAACTCAAAGTGAGAGTAGAGTGAAGTGGGGAGTATGCCGGAGTGGAGAGTAGAGTGAAATGGCACGTCTTGTGGCACATCCTTGCACTTCTCATCATTTTTTTGAAATTCTAATTCTTCCCCCCCCATGTTGGAAAATACGTACTTTTACACCCCAAAAACCACCATGTGAAAGCCTTCAAATAAGGAGAAAAGTGGTACCACCTATCCATGCTTTGACCCTTGTTGCATTTTGTGCTTTGATGTGTAGTCTAGATCTAGACTAGCACATTTTTAGAGGACATTCAACTCCACCAAGCCAAGTGATCCATTGCCATATTACCCAATTATTTCCCACTCGCAATAGTCCATTTGGTTCTATCATCGATATACATACATGAACATTTGAAACCAGCTCAATCTCTTGGGATTCGACAATTTAGCAGAGATTTAGCACTTCAGTTTGACACCTTCTTCAGCTCACACATATGCCACCCATGTACAGTTATATTTATTGACTATTGTTTGGCATTGGTTTCTTCATGCATACACATCATCCTTGTATAGTCTCTTGGCTATGTGGGACACACTATTGTCATCATCATGTTACATGCTTAATCTTTGGCACATGTTCTTCCATCACATGACTTGGTTTGGAGTTTGATAGATTTAGTGTAAGCCCCCAATGTAGCTTAATCATAAGACCCATGGAAGCTCTCACACAGTGTTCTCATAGGCAAACACTCTCGTCAGTATGCAGGTAAGCCTCTTGCACAAAGCACTAGCCCGCCTCCAACATGGAGTTATTCACATCACACAGTTGATGATACACCAGTCATGACTCTAAATAAGATTTGTGAGTGGAAAGAGAACCTGATTTGACCATTCATTGCCACTGGGTATGTACTAGTTTATGATGCAAACTCTAGCATCATTGGTCTCGAGAGATTTGAACATAGATGTTCCACATGTTAGCATGTATCAGATCACAATTTTTTATCATGCACATTTCTTAGTAAGCCCTTAGTATGAGGTAGATTTGATGGTAAGACCTCAGCATGAGGCAGTCCCATCTACATCATCACAATATGATTCTAGTGATGTACAACCATCACATTCATGCATGGATCCAACTGCATCTATTGTCACATCAGTTGTGGATACACAGCAAGAGTTTAGCTCCTAAAGGGGACCCCTCAAGGGCCATATCAACAATTGCATTTATACAAGTTGTTATAGGATTGCAGTGGTTTTCTTGAAAATTGTTAAGAAGATGAATGTGGTCACCAACTCATTGGTTTTATAAGGCATGTAGCATACATTTTATTTTTATGTATATATACCTTTTTAAGACTAGAATACATCCAATCATTTGGGATTACTAAAAAAGCATGGTAGGTCAGTGGTTTGTAAAATACTCTTGATGGGGATTTACTATTTGGCATTTACATTTAACAAGCACAGTGGTTCTAAAGCGTGGTGTGGATTTACTATTTGGGGTTTACATAAAACAAGAAAATTGGTTGTGAAACCAGTGCGATGGATTTGGGATTTATCCATTTTTCTAAAATAAATGGAATACATCTTTCTTAGAATGTATTTTCTTGTACTGTCTTAGTCATCCACTATTCCAAGACACCCCATGATGTGCTCATGCATGTTAAATCTAGTTTGAAGATACTCTTTCCCTTATTTCATCTAGGCACAGCTTGCAACTAGAACTTAATAGATCTTCCTAGATGAGTGTACACACATGTTTGTGGATTCTAATGTAACAGTTTGTAATTGTGGCCTCTCTTGGATGTTTTTTTGTACCAGATAGCTCCAACTAAACATCCGACTTCTTGTAGCTTATTTCCCAATGATAATTAAATGCTTCCTCAACCTTTTTCTTGGGCTTTGTACACTACAACATAAAGTATGGGTCATCTTCCTCGTCCTCTCTAGAGCTAGTGACAACTGCAAAGTTATTCCCCTCTTCTAGACAGTTAGTAAGGTCATCAAAAGACTCCCCAAATGTGATGAGTCATCATTTGTCTCTACATTTTTTATCACGACATCTTCACATAGAGGGAACACTTGAATTGTCTCCCATCTCCACAGTTGCAATGTCCTCACAATTGTCATGATCCCCTATGATGTATGCATTGCAAAAACAAGAAAGTTTTCTTGGTTTGAGAATGGGGTTGTTTGAGAAGCCTCATATGCTATGCACACTATGAGTTCCTTGATGGCCTCACAATCATTTCTATATCTTCTTCGCACCTCATTCACTTTGACTTCATGGAATACTCTGCGCATGACATTATTCATGAGGGGTTGTTTATTATAAGTTGATTATGCCCCTACTGAGAGGTTGGTTATGAGCCAAGTTATAGCATCATGGGAATCATTAAGCTTTTCTTAAGGGCATGTTAGTTACTGTTTGAATAGGGCTCACTTAATAACAATAACACATCCATCATGTTCCCCCTTGCCATGGCTAGACCTAAAGAAATTCTAGGTCATCTTTAGACTAGTTAGGGATTTAAACTTTGAGACAAAGTAGAACCCATGGGCTGATTTAAACTGAGAGGAAGCACCATCTAACCACACCCAATATTTATATTTTTTTTAAAATGCATGGGGATCATCATTTTTTATCCATTCCCAATGCAATAGAAAAGCATGCTACACAAATAAGGTGTCGTGTTTCCTATCATCCAAAATAATAGAAATGGCATGCGCATTGCACTAACGTGGATTGTGAGTCAGCAAGCAGATTGGCATCAGTCATACAAGGGATAAGCAAATGACTATACATGATATACACTAGAATTGATATCTTCTTGTTGTACTAGTGAATAGTTTGTATCTCATCTTGTTCTTGAAACGAGTAATTTTTGGCAAAATCTATGACAGAGACAATATTGTCATGAGATATATTGACAAGGCACTTTCTGAACTACTTATCTTGCCAACTGGCTAATGAAATTATGAAGCATGTATTTTGGATGGATTGAACCAAGTGCTCTACAAGATCCCTTGGCTTAGTGCTCTTATATAATAGTAGCCATCTCTTTTTTTCTAATCCTTCAACATTAACACATTCAAATGTCCTCCATTTTAGAGCAATAGCTAGTTGTCTTCCCTCATTTCATTTGGGTAGATATAATATTGCCTCTTCTTAAGATTACAATCTGTGCATGTGCTACTAATTCATTCAATGTGTTGCCACTCATAGTCTCCCTTTTGATAGCCCACTGGCTCCCATAGAGACCTTAGGCTACAAAACTTGGTCTCCCTTGCAACACATGATGATGAGGATCCAGGTGGCCTACATACTTCATATTCATTTGCAAGACATGGACATCTATCTCCGTGGAGCAATGCTCCAACACAACTAGATCTCAAGTAATTCAAAGCTTGCTGGCAGAATCTATGTGTTTTTTACAACAACACATATTCTTGTCTTTGAGTTTTCTAATGTACCAGGGCTTACAATACTCAAAGCTCCTTTGCCCAATTAAAAGATCAGGGTTTTGAGTCATAAACTTCAAAAACAACTCTGTCTACTCACCCAACCACCCAACATGCAAAAAAGAAAATTTTATTGAAATAAAAACACAATCTATTGAAGCTAATTAAACTAATCAAGATTCTAGAAAGCAAAACAATTTCACTACTATAAAACAAAACAATTTCGACCATCGGGCTAGTTTAGGATAGACACATTACTATACCAGCTCGGTGTTTTGACCACCAAGATGGTTTAGGAATATCATACTTCTAATTGAACTAATCAAGCTACTAGAAAATAGAACAATTAAACAACTAAATGACAATCACATCAACCAGTTGAATTACATAATATTTTTTCAACCATCACGCTAGTTTTGGAAGATTATAGTCTAAGCATGACCCAAACCATCCTAGAAATTAAAACAAACTAATTTAACTACTAGTAAAATAAACTAATTTAACTACTAGGAAGCACAACAATTTGAATCACTGGGCTGGTCATCAATTATTTTAGTCATGAAATATATTTTTATTTATTTTTTGTTCAACCACGCTGGTTCAGGACAATCACATAACTCCTATTTGACATGAACCAGCTCAGTAATATATTGTAGGATGTTCCAACTACCAGGATGGTTTAGGACAATCACATAAGTCCAAGCTAGCACGTTTATACTAGAATATGACCCGAACTAGCCAAGAAATTCAACTTAAATAATTTAACTACTTCAAAACACAACAGTTTTTCAACAAACCACTAGGCTGGTCATCAATTATTTCTATTTTTGTAATATATTTATGTTTCAACCATGCTGGTTTAGGATAAACACATAACTCCTGTTTGACCTGAGTCATCTCGGTGATATTTCCATGATGTTTCAACCACCAGGCTAGTTTAGGACAATCACATTAAGTCCAAGCCAGCTTAGTTTAGAGATTAACTGGTATATGACCTGAACCAGTCCAAAAATAAAACTTATCACTAGGTTGGTCATCAATTATTTCTATTTTTATAATATATTTCTATTTCAACCATGTTGATTTAGGATAAACATATAACTCTTGCTAGACCTAAGTCAACTCGGTGATATTTCCATGATGTTTCAACCACCGAGCTAGTTTAGGATAATCACATTAACTCCAAGTCAACTCGGTTTAGAGATTGATTGATATATGACTTGAACTAGTTCAAAAATAAAACTTATCTATTGAAGAAAGGAAGAGGAAATGGGGGAGGGATCATCCTTGACCTTGCCTAAGGGTAGGGACAGGCCCACAAGAAGCTCGAGAGGAGGAAGAAGCAGAGAACCTACTATAATAGCTTGGAGGGGGGGGGCGTAGAAGTGGGGGGAGGAGGGGGAGAAGGGTGATCAAAGAAGGGGGGAAGGGTGGAGGGGGGAATAGGGGGGAATACTCTAGATGGGGTGGAGGGAAAGGGGAAGGGATGTTAGTTAATGGCATAGAGGAGGCTTGGTGCTATGTTGAGGCATGAGAACTCTCTGCCTCCTCCTCTTTTATCCAAGTGATGTAAGCAAGAGGATTAGAAGCCACCAAAGCCTTAAAAGATTGTGTAACCTATTGTTGTTATAAGGGTACCTAGGTGCTTAGAGACCCTACTTTGGGGAGATCTATTGGATATGATTGGCCTACTTTGGGAAGATCTATTGGAGGAATGAATGGCATGCTCTCTAGAGGTGGTGGGCATCCTCCCATTAAAGTCCAAGCTACATCCCAGTTTAGAAATTAAGTTAAATAATTAATTTACTATTCCAAAACTCATTCACAAGTAGCCACCGGGTTGGTTTGGGCCAACCATTGACCTACATTGTATCAAGCATGTGTATGATGTGCTCATCCCACTGCTTACATCTCGTACACTTTTTGCAAATGTCCTTCTTATTTAGAGAAACTCTTGTATTCTCATGCTAGAATGTTGTCACTCGATAAATAACTTTTACAGTTAATTTGTGTCTCACTTTCTTGAATTCTATTGAAGTCCAAAGACTTATCAGATTTGGATGAAGGTGATTAGTGACCCACCAAAATAGAGACCAGCTAGCTTGTGAGCAAACAAAGAATAGAAGATGAGTTACACAAGTAAAGAAGATAATGCCTCTACATGGGACAAATTGCAGAGTGGCAAGAGGAGAATATATTTTACAGGGTAAAAGGATGAGGATGTACTTTAATACTCAAAGATTTTCAAGGTGGGAGGTTAAAATTTTTGAAAGCATAAGGGAATAGAAAAATTTTCAATAGCTTTGATTTTCCCTCTATGGCGATACACGTCACCAAAATTGGATATACTGGTTGCCCTCAAGCAAGTGCAATGTGGCCTAAATTTCTTCAAAACACAAATAGACCAAAGGACACATTGATGCTATATATTATGAAATGCAAATATCTTTGACATTCTTATGAGTCATATAGCAAGAAAGTGCATGGAAAAAGAACCAATGCAAAATTAGAAATAGTGTTGAATTTATTAAAAGATCTTTGCACATGCACAAATTGCACATTTTCATATTGTTCCATTCTATAGTGAATCTAGATAACCAATATCACCAACTATCAATGCTTTAAGACCACCATGCAATAGTCCCAGTAGTTTGGATTCTAAATTTTTAATCTGTTTTGGTTTTTAACAAATTAAGAAAAAGTTATGGAGCGTGCCCTTGAATGGGTACGGAAAAATGTTACACAACGTTGGAGGTCCCTTAAACCATATCTAAGGTTCTTAATTATGTGTGTCCTTAGGTTGAAGAGAATATACCTTAGTGTAATTCTGAATTATTACTTGGTTGCATGTATGTAAAGAACAAAATTTTAATGTTTTTGAATTAATTGTTATATCCTATACTCTTTAAGATACATGTTTCACCTGTAACATAGCACTTGTAATGCTGTAATAGTCTCCTTCTAAAACTTTATTCCATATTTTTTTGGTCTCATGTTCAAGATTGGAATGCTTACTAGAACTTGAAGGCAAAGTTTGTCGAATTTCATGGAGCAATGCATCAGTTATGGGTCATGCAAGATACCTATACACAAACAATGGAATGGAACTCACCAAAATTGGCTACACCCAAGCAAACATTGACCCCATGTCTCTAAGAGGTTTAAGTTAGCTAGGCTTTATTGAACGTGATTGGAATGCACACTTTTGTTACAATATTTAACTAGTCCATCTTAAGCAAGAGTGATAATATTTAACTGGTCCATCTTAACCAAGAGTGATATCGAAAGTGATTGGAATGCACACTTTTGTTAAAATATTTAACTAGTCCATATTAACCAAGAGTGATAATGGGCCCTAACTATGTAAGAAAATAAAAACCATAAGAAGTGAAAGAAAGAAATATACAAGAGCTAATGCAAAAGAGAGGAAAGAACAAAAGACAACACCATGATCTATGATTCCAAAATCTTGATCTTCAATCCACTTTCTTACAAGAGCACCATTCTAGGGTCAAGGACAACATTGACTTACCAAAGAGAGGAAAACAATGAGAGAGCAGGGATTGAGATAAGCATAGAGTCATAAACATAAAGCTTCCCAAGATATTAGACTACTTGGTATTAGTCCCAAAAAGGAAGCAATGCCCAAATACCTAGGCAATATGCAAATGACGACCAAATCAACAAACCCCCCAATGGAACCTTAAAACTAATTATAATACAAAACTCACTCAACCAAGGTACAACTATTGAGATATCGAGCTCTACTCGTGATATGCCAAGGTGAGCGTTGTGCATTTATGTCACTGACTTATTAGCTGTAGATGCGGTTGGTACACCGCCCATGAATAATAGCTGGATGACAGCTATCTTTATGTACCCTAGTTAGTGGCTCAATTAGTATGCCACCTTAGTTAGCTGAGTTTGGTTTGACACCCACATATAGGGTTCACCTATTCTTTTTGTACTTAGGGAGTTCTTTTGGCTTTCACAACTAAGAAGAGGAAAACTATTTTCATCCTCCACCTTTGTGTGTATTTCCCCATTGTGTATGTGAGAAAGTCGTAAGTGAGACTCCTTCCTTCTCTCCCACTCTCTTCACATGGTATCAGAGCTTGGTTCATGGTAAGGAGCTCAAGAAAGCAAACCAAGTTCGCGGTGTCCTAGTAAGAGGATCACTGTTGCTTTCCTTTTTTCGAGTTTAGGAGCAAATCTCTGCAAGTAGCACAGCCAAAAAGTGCAAGAGTGCATGGTGTCAGATTGTGACGCCCTTCGCGGTGTGGTGAGAGGGCAGTACATGCTACAGGACAAGGCATTTCGAGGCCCGTTTTGGTGTCGAAAGTTTTCCACAGGCACTCAGAAAAGTGCCATGTTTTTACTGTGCGACCACTATTCTGTCGGTCGGTGACAAGTTGCCACAGAAATTACATCGTATGCCCATGCACATAGATATTAGGAGTGACAGAATCATTCTTTTTGCTTGTTGATGCAAAATCGTCACTAGGAAGTGACTGTGTGGTCAAATACCACTTTCATCAGTTTTGTAGATTTGCCCTTGTGAGGCAAAAGTTGTGTTTTTTGTAGTGACATAATATTTTTGCAGTGTTCTGTAATGGTGTCTGATGCTCTTTCACAGATAGTCACTGAAAAGCTTGACAAGAATAACTTACAAGCATGGAAGTTTAGAATGACGAATTTCCTTAACGGAAAAGGCTATTAGGAGTTCATTACTAGAGCTGAACAAGAACCAGTTATTCCTAATGTTCCCAATCAATAGGAGTTACAATCATTTAGAGGCTGGCATGAGAGAGCCAGAAAAGTTATGTACTAGCTGTCTATTAATATTTTAGATTCTATGATTGTGCATATTCAGGATGCAAGCGCACCGAAGGAGGCGTGGGATACTTTGAAAAAAATGTATAGCACAAATATGCAAGCTAAGAAAATGCAGCTCAAGCAGGAGTTGCATAATGTGCAAAGAGAAAATATGAGCATCAATGACTATCACATGAAGGTAAAGAAGATTGCAGATGCACTTGCTTCCATTGGGTTGCCAGTGGAAGATGATGATCTAGTTTCTGTGACCTTGAATGGTCTAAGAAAGGATTATGCACAGTTCTGGACATCCATTGCTGTCCATGAGAATTTTCTTGATTTTGAGGAGTTGATTGCTCTTCTAATTTCTAAAGAGCAGAGAAATGATGATGCATCTTCTTCAGGAGGAACTTCAAAAGAAACTGTCTTCTACTCAAATGCTGGAAGAGGTAGAGGTAGAGGTAGAGTACGCTGATCTGGAGGCCGTGGTAGAAATCAGAATATGTAGCAAACTCAAGAAAACCAGTCCTATGGAGGAGGACGTGGTAACTTTAGAGGCTGGGGGAGCCAAAGAGGTCGTGGTGGATGGCATGGAGGCCAAAATGCAAACAGCAATGTTGAATGCTACTACTATGGTAAAATGGGTCATATGGTTAAAGACTACTATAAAAAGCAGAATGACATCATGATTGAAAAATTGTAGCAAGGCAATTATGCATCCTCTAGTAGATAGGGTGATGACAGAAATGAGCATCTGTTTATGGTGCAGCACATGACCAATTCTATGACAAGTACAGAAGAAAGCAATGATGTGTGGTATGTTGACTCAGGTGCATCAAACCACATGACAAGTCATGCAGAATGGATGCAGGATGCAAGAAAAATGAAAAGACCAGGATTTGTGGAGACTGGTAATGATACTGCACATCCTATTATGCAGATTGGTAAAATTCCTTTGTCTATGCAGGATGGAAAAAAGAAATACATGTCTGATGTATTTCATGTTCTGAATATCACCAAGAACTTGGTGTCTATTGGTCAAATGGTTGAGCAGGGCTTGCAGGTCAGATTTACTCCTCATGGATGCTTTGTTGAGGATATGAAAACTAAAGGTCGCTTGATTGCAAAAGGAAAGAAGAAGGGCAGGATGTTTACGTTGGATGCGGATATGCCTGAATTGAGTGCAACAATGTTTACACATGGGATTGGTGTAGTTGCAGATATTGATATCTGGCATAAATGCATTGGTCATATTAATGTATAGCGACTTAAATTAATGCAGGCCCAAAATATTATTGCAGGATTACCTAAGTTCAAGGTTGCAGAAATGCATAAGGTATGTGAAGCCTATCAATTTGAAAAACAAGCAAGGAAATCATTTCCTAGACATGTTCAAAAGAGTAAGAGTCCATTGGAATTAATCCACTCTGATGTGTGGACTACTAAAGCTACATCTATTGGAGGCTGTCATTATTTTGTCACTTTTATTGATGACTACAGCAGAAGCTGCATCTATTGGAGGCTGTCATTATTTTGTCACTTTTATTGATGACTACAACAGAGAAGTTTGGGTGTATTTTATGAAAAAGAAAAGTGAAGTGTTTGGGCATTTCAAAGCTTTTAAAGCTATGGTTGAAAAAGAAACGAGCCTGCAAAATAAAATGCCTAAGGTCAGATGGAGGGGGAGAGTACCTCTCAAATGAGTTTGCAAGTTTTCTGTAGAAGCATGGCATAAAGCAACAATATTCATGCACTCATATCCCACAACAAAATGGACTTCCAGAAAGGAAGAACAGGCATATTGGAGAGGTATCTCGTGCCATGCTTAACAAAAAAGACCTGCCAGATTATTATTGGGCTGAAGCAATTGCTACAGCAGTCTACATAATGATGAGCAGGACTCCCACTGCAGCAATACATGGCATGATACCAGAGGAGAGGTATACTGGTAGGATATTTCTCATTTGAAACTTTTTGGTTGCATTGCCTATGTTCATGTGCCAGATGAGTTGAGATCCAAGTTGGATCCAAAAGCTGAGAAGTGCATCTTTATTTGTTATTCTCTGTAGCTGAAAAGGTATAGATGCTATAACCCTTCTACTCGTAAGTTTACAGTGAGCAGAGATGTTTTTTATGAGATGAGCAGTTGGTATAAACCAGTAAATGTAATTAATAATGTAGATGCACAAAATGGTAATGCTGCATAGAATTCACACAGCAGCAATCACAAAATATTAGTGGACCTATAGTGTCCTCTAGCAGTGGTTCACATACTTTGCCATGGACAGGCAGATTAAGATCAGGAGGATCTCCTCAAAGGAATGCAGATAGTGGTGTGCAGAGAAGCGGCTGCGCAAGTTCAAAGACCTACTTAGTGTGTGCAGGAATTGGGATTGAGCTCGAGGGGAAGTGTTGAGATATCGAGCTCCACTCATGATATGCCAGGGTGATCGTTGTACATTTATGTCACCGACTTGTTAACTGTAGATGCGGTTGGTACACCGCCCATGTATAATAGCTGGATGACAGCTATCTTTATGTACTCTAGTTAGTAGCTCAGTTAGTATGCCACCTTAGTTAGCTGAGTTTGGTTTGAGACCCACATATAGGATTCACCTATTCTTTTTGTACTTAGAGAGTTCTTTTGACTTTCACAACTAAGAAGAAGAAAACTGTTTTCAACCTCCACCTTTGTGTGTATTCCCCCATTGTGTATGTGAGAAAGCCGCAAGTGAGACTCCTTCCTTCTCTCCCACTTTCTTAATAATAACCATTGATGAGCTATCCAAGATTTGCCCAAACCTCACTTTTGAACGTGATTGACTACCTTAGGGTGATCACTATGTATAAACCCTATATATCACGTGCGTTCAAGGCCTATTTATAAAATCCCTTATATGTGACTTTTTATTAATAAAATTCATGCTTTTCCTATTTATTTCTCCTCCAAATCATATTAATTTATTTGGGTGAGCTCTCTGCCTCCCTCCCATTATGCTAAGGTACATGGATTAATTTCCTGCTTGATTTTCCTCACTGGCTTGCTCTCTTTCACCTCTCCTTGATCAAATCCCTCCGTCACTATCTCTCAGGCTCTCTCTCCCTCTCTTCTCTCCAACCTCTCTCTCCCTCGCCATCTCTCAGTCTCTGCAGCCTCTCCCTCACTCACTTCGCCCTCCATCCCTCGCTTCCCCTCCCGTCACCATCTCTCAGCTCTCTTATTTGCCTCTCTCCCCTCCCCCCTCTCTCCCCCTCCCTCCCCTTCTCTCCCCCTCCCTCCCCTTCTCTCCCTACTCCTTCAGAGGCTTTCACAACCCACCTTCCCCTCCTTTTATATAGCAACGTGTGGATGCTTGTAGAAGTGGAGGCTTCTGGAAGAAGACTCCCTCCCTTACATTAATCCCAACGTAATTTTTGTACCCCCCCTCACCCACACTTAGGTTAGCAATCACTCCCCTACCCACGATTCACAAATTAATTAATGGCAAAAACGTTAACTTGGGGTCCCTATTCAATCTGTAATTTTTTTCCAAATTTCTTTTTACAACACCCTCCTATCTATGAAAATGTGAGAAAAATGAAATTAAACATGCCCTTATGTCGAACTCCTGTGATAGTCACATATATTATTGAGTGACCCCCCCGAGGTGACTGCCACCTAAAAACAAAAGAATCCACAGTCTTTCACGAAATTTTTAGAGCTCTACAACAAACATAAATCCAAACTACGCTTTATTGTAAAAAGACTTGAATCTTCTACAACCATCTAAAGTTCCATTATCTACCTATGGATTCTAGAGCTAGGTCCTTTACTTCATCCAAATTTATAGATATACAAAACATTGCATGAGCTTTCCTACTAGAGCACAATGTCTCATAAATAAGAGCTAATTAGGCTACAACATCACCCAAATGTGACATAGTAAAGTATCTTTCATTAGTTGCAATAACAAGCATCCTACTATCATTAAGTAGCCAATGAAGCAACCAACCTAAATGCTAAACTCACTCAAGTGAGCTAATGCCCAATCTACCCAAAACACTTAAGCTCAAACCAAACAAAACTACATATGTCCAGTACATGACGAGCACACTCACAAGCTAAGAGAATGAATATTCCACAAAATCAAATAATCCAGACATGCAAAAAAGAAACAGTGGAGAACTAGAGGTAAGGAAGCACACAACGGCCCAAACCTCATAACACAAGGAGAATAATTTGCAAACTCACATGAGACACTTACTTACGACCATGAAAAGAACGCAATTGGAAAACTAGAATGAAACACACAAAGGCACAAACCTCATAATGCAAGGAGAAGATTTGCAAACTCCTGACCACGCAAACAAATGGTAGTTCAAATGAGCCCAAGCACCCTCAAAGCTAGCACATTAAAAAATTAAAAGCTATGACTAACACCTAACCCTCAATCAAATCTAGAACATCGATTTGTTGAGAGACCATGCTCAACATCATGTGATTATATGTGCATAGCACTAACACATATAGAGTGCTACAAAGGAAAAGGCTAGGTGCCCTAACCCTAACCCTAAACGGGTTTGTATATATTCTACATTTTCAACTAAATCTAGTGTATAGTTATGAGGGGGAAGAGGGAGCACTCAGTAACTTCCCTCTCTCCATACCGAAACAACCAAGTATCTGACAAACATCATCAAGACCATGCAACTCCCACTGCAAAGCATCCCTGTCCATAAGGAACCATATGGCAAGTAACCTCAGAAGGATAGCAACCTCCTGAATACTGAGACCATAACCTGTCTCACTGCGCATCACATCCTAAGCTCTCATAACAGTATCAAACTTATGAAGCCAAGCTCGAGGGGATTGCTTCTGGCCATCGAGGCACTTACGAAGCAAACATATCAATGATTCCTGCCCATGCGCAATATGACCCGAGTCAATAACTGCAGAAACCACATCTGTCCTGGCATAACCACCCAATGGATCATACCGGGCATCATTAGCCAAGGTATCCTCCTCACCATGCATAGCATCATCCTCATCTGCAAGAGGCACTCTGCATCCTGGGAGTAAACTGTAACTGTCCATAGAAGATGCATCAACAATCTCCATAGAAGTCTAAACCTATGGAATACTTGAGACATCTGACCGTCTCTAACCAAAATCAGGAAGTAATCGTGGCTGTCCCAACTTTATAACCTGCTCATCGTGGGAAAAACCTCCCACTCCAAGGGATATGGGTTGCCCCTACAAAGAATTCGGAGGTATCAGTGCACTTACACCCTCTTGGAATAACACTCTTCTACTATCCACAGTCCTGGGCTATCTAAACATAGCATCCTCTCTGAAAAAGACATTATGGCTGCGTATCAACACTCTAGTTGAAGAATCCCATAACCTATAGTCCCTACTGGACTCACTGTATCCAAGGAAGATACACCTCCTCGATCGGGAACCATGAGCATAAGCCTCTCAGCCAAACACACATAAATGCTCATAACATGGTGCCTTGCCTGTCAAGAAGTCAAATGGCACTCTACCATTCAGAGATCTCCTGGGTGACCTGTTAAGCAAGTATGCAGTTGTCTTACATGCCTCAGTCCAATAGCATTCGGTAAGACCTGCATATCGTAGCATGCTACCAATCCTGTCCAATAGAATCCGATTTATGCCTTCTGCCAAGGCATTGTGAGCAGAAAGATGAGGAGTGGTCAACACCCTCCTGATACCAAGTGTATCACATGGATGCTGAAAACTAGGAGAGATAAACTCTGCATCACCATCAATCATCAAGCTCAATAGCTTCTTTCCCGACTGATTTTCAGCATTACCCAAGAAGCGCTGAAATGTATCATATACATCATGCTTTTGACGAATCGGATATACCCATATGTATTTTGTAGCAGCATCAATAAATGTCACAAAGTAAGAGGCGCCACCTAGCGAAACGGTAGGCATAGGCCCACAAACTGCACTATGAACCAACTGCAATGGCTCAACATACCTCTCACTAACTGTCTTCCTTACAAAAGAGGATCCTGACTACTGACCATCATCACAATCATGACATAAAATTTGAGAGACATCCATAACAGGAATGTATCTCGATGTTGTAAGGGCTTCCATACCTACAGTAGACATATGTCCAAGTCTGGCATACCATAAACTAACTGATGGCTACTTACTAATCATAAGCATCTTATCCTGGACACCTGATACATGCAATGCATAAGAAAATCCAACCCGTGATCCCCTAGCCATAACCAGATTGCCTCTAGCAATCTTCCATGCATGATCATCCAAAGAGACATTATAACCTGCCTCAACCAACTATCCAATACTGATCTTGCTCGTAGCAAGTCCTAGTATATGTCTAACCCTCTATAGAACAAGAATAGAGCCACTAGGCATAACAAGGTGGATATCGCCATAACCAAAGACATCCATAGAATGATCAATGCCCATCAAACCACTCTCGACAATGCATTCCTGATATGCACTAAACCATGACCTATGAGGGGTCATATGACATGAAGCACATGAATCTAACATCCAATCACCGAGAATGGGTACATCAATGGCCAAGAAGGAGGTGTCAGACATAGACAAAAGAATGCCTTCATCACTGCTATTGTCAGTGGAGACCCTGGCATCCATGCCTTGAAGCTCAACATGCTTCTTCTCCTTCTATCTGTCACTCTTAACCTTGCTCTTCTTCTTGCATTTTCTTAGCCATTTCCAGCGATACTTTTTCATGTGGTAATACTTTCCACAATAGAAACATATCTAACACAAGTCCGAGAGCTAGACTTGCTCTTGAAATTCCCCCTTGAACATGACCTGTTTCTACCAATTGATCTACCTCTGGAGTGCATATCAAGGCTGTATTTCAGCACATCAGGGCGTTTCAACCCATCATGCTGTAACATAACACTATCATGGTCATACATCAGACATATACGAGTATAGAACTCATATGCATGGCAATCTACAACCTGTACACCATCCTGTACCTGCAAGTAGACTGACTTCGAGAGTGATGACTAAATGATAGAGCATGCTTGCTCACCCGTGTCATCCCAATCACTCTGTTTAATGCTATTAGGCTTGACACCTTTGCATTGAATGGGCTTATGCTGCCTCTTCTGCACTAACACATCATAAATCTGCTCTTTCTAATACTGAAAGTTTGATCCATCCAACTCTCAATATCAAAGAGGGCACTACCAGCTATAGATGCTATATCTGTGGCACAATAGCTCACAACCAAAGAGCAGTAAAGTGCAATAGACAACCCAAATGACCAAAAAAATATAGTGTTATCCAGACCAATCAAGTCTCCAAATAAACTGGCTGATCCAATGCTCAAAAGCACTCGGTCATAAAGAGGCATAAACAAGAATATATGCAGCCCAGTAACCTGCCAATGCCTGGCAATCCAAGTAAGAAATGCACTCGACCAAATGAGCAATGCTTGCTCAACCAATGTCAATAGGAGCCCAACTCAACTATCTATAAACATTAGTGTGGCATCCATCAATGCAAATCCATAATGCATTGAAATCCATAGTCAAGTAAATCCCAATCACGGCTGACATGCAAAGAACACCAAAACTAGATGGTGAACCAAATGATCATTCAATCAAAATGACTGCTGCCAAGTGACATCATGAGAAATACTATGGGCATACATCAAGTATCCTCCAAGTCAATGAGCACAAACCAGCTCAAACATGTATCCACTTTCATGCATAAAAGCGTACCAAATGCCTATCATAAATCTGTCAGAGTCTCCCATATGAAAAGTCAGAATAAAACTGAAGGACCAAAGTTGTCCAAAAGATGTAAATCAACCCAACAAATCAATGCAAAGTGACTATCAATGTCACTAAACTCAGCATCAAGACACCTCACAAATGTTACCAAAGCTGTATTTTCTGCTCAACGTTGAGACCTCTCACAGCATGTGAGGAATGATGCATCCAAAATGTGTCAATTGACAACCAAAATGGCATCCAAATGGCATGTACCACTATAGCATTTGTGCATCCAACTTCTGAACATAGGCATCCAAATAAGCGACAATATCATGCATCCGTTGTACCCTTGCGACATCTGCAAGAAGTTATGCACGTACTAGCATACTAGATAAGAGAAGGCCCAGCCCTATGACGAGCGAGAGAAAGGCTCGGGTTGTACATCATAAGAATGCAAAAGAAAAATGGCACTGTACTTGTGCTGTCACTGTTTTTAAACAGCAATATCTTTTGATCCAAATGTTGGATCAACTTGCGTCCAACAGCAAAGTTGTAGTGTTTTGAAGGATCTACAACTCTCTAGTTGAACGTAGCGGCAGATTCTGCACAGGTGAAAAGATATACAGTCTGCAAAATGGCTGTCTGCACACCGATCATCGAACTGTCACTATTTTTGACAATAAATAACTATGGACTGTAAACTCGGATGACCGAGCTGTGAACACAGAAAACGTAGCCCTTCCAAAGTTTTCCGACTCCTCTGTTGGGCACCGAGCCTAAATCCTTATGGATTTGCAAATACTTGCTGTCGAAAATGGCATTCTGTTCACTTTTACTGTCAAATTTCCAAACTCCAAAAAAGAACGCTCTTCTTCTCCAAAGTGGATGTTGTTGCTATCACTGGGCTGCTCTTCCTTTGCTCACGAGATGGAGTTGCTGCTAGTGCTGGGATGCTCTTGTTCCTTTGCTCACATCTCTTCCTTTTGAAATAGCCTATACCGGTAATGGGGAAATACCGTCTAGATTTCTAAATGTCTACAAACTTGTCTTTACCTCATGATCTGTAAAGTCCCCTACAATGCTAACCTCCATGTTGGTAGTAATAAGCTGCTTGTTGCCAAAGATATCAAGGTGTCCTTGGCTCTGATACCAGTTGAGGGGGAAGAGGGAGCACTCAGTAATAACAGTTACAGTTTACTCCCAAGATGCGGAGAGCCTCTTGCAGATGAGGATGAGGCTATGCATGGTGAGGAGGATACCTTGGCTGATGATGCCCGGTATGATCCATTGGTTGGTTATGCCAAGACAGATGTGGTTTCTGCAGTTATTGACTCGGGTCATATTGCGCATGGGCAGGAATCATTGATATGTTTGCTTCGTAAGTGCCTCCATGGCTAGAAGCAATCCCCTCGAGCTTGGCTTCATAGATTTGATACTGTTATGAGAGCTCTGGATGTAATGCGCAGTGAGACAGGTTATAGTCTCAGTATTCAGGAGATTGCTATCCTTCTGAGGTTACTTACCATATGGTTCCTGATGGACACAGATGCTTTGCAGTGGGAGCTGCATGGTCTTGATGATGTTTGTCAGATACTTGGTTATTTCAGTATGGAGAGGGGGAAGTTACTGAGTACTCCATTGCCTATATTGGCTCCATACTTAAAACACAGCAGGTTTGACGATCACAGATCAGTTGAGCAGCAAGTTATGGTTGATATGGCAGCCATAGTACTTCATGCATCCATGACTGTGTTGAGACTTAGTTCTCACATGTTTGCCATTGGGGCTACACTTCCGGTTCTTGCTTCCGTTGTAGTGGGAGTTGGTAGCATGATTATGGCAGATTTGGCAGTAGGGAAGCGGTTGTGGACATTTACCACACCACTCGATAAGAGCTTTTCACCCTTAGGGAACTCAGTCTGCAGGACTCCTTCAACTCTCCTTTACCTCCAAGATGAGGCCAAAGGGAATGCCTTCAGGCTGCTCCTGTCTGCTCCACTTTTTGCTAGATGTTGGATGAATAATGGGGCATGAAGCCCCTCCTTTTATAGGCCTAGGGGCCTGTCAAAAACCCAACCAATACGTCCCAATCTGGGCCGACTGGACAGACCAGGTTGGCTGGCCCAACCGACCTGGTTGGCTCAGCCCAACCAGCCCTTTAAGGGCTCACAAAACTAGGGCCCTTGGGCCCACACTTCTAGGGCTTTTGACCCTCCAATTAAGGCAAGGTCTCAGCCCTATGTAAGGGCCCTAGCCAGGCCTTTTTGGGCTGCTGCTAGGCTGCCCTTTGCTACTGCTGGATACCCTATTGCAGGCTGTACTCCTGCCCATAGCCTCTGCCATCTACCCCATATCTTTCTTCATGCAGGCGCCTTTCTGCTGCAGCATCCTTGCCTCCTGCCAGGCCTTCACCAGCCCCGTACAGCCACGTATGCATACCGTACCCTTCCGTACTGCTGCGCCGTCTGTCCTTGCTGGAAATCTCTGCGCAATCAGGCTGCTGCAGGTCCCTGATGTCCACATGTCTGCCCTGTACATCAGGAGCTCCACAACTTGCCAGGTACCCTTCTTTCTTCTTTTGGGGCACATCCTGCCCTAGGTCTCCCTCCCCCACGCTCTCCTCATTTGGGGGCTTACAGATGGGGAGGTGACCTTTCCAACAGTGAATTCCATAACCTAGCAAAATGCATCATGCAACCACTTAATGTCCTAAACTAGTCACAACAAATGTACGATAGACAAGAGCTAAAACATCTATGGAAACCTCAAAAGCCAACCAAACAAGAATGGAATAGAGAGAGATAGACGATGTAAAGCTTTGAAACTAAAGAGTAACAAAGAAGCAAGAGTACTATAGCAAAAAGCATGGAACTTGGAATTAAGTCGAGATCCACTAGTGCAATGGATAAGAATGAGTGAACTAGCGCCCCCACCATTGCTTTGCAATTCATTGGTGATTTCATGTGAATTTTACAAGGAGAGAAGATCATGAAGGTGAAGAGGATGAAGGATGAAGGATGGACTAGGGAAGAGTGAGATGCCCTTCCCCTTTAAAGGTGATTGGACCTAGTTTGAGCTTTTATGGAGGGAGGGAATGATAAGGTGCTGGGAGGCTTTCCCCTCCCACCACTGTTTGGAATCATGCCATCCGGTACAAAATTCCTACATGTTGGAGGGTCAAAAAGGACCTGGTATACATGAACATAAATGGTGGGTGGGTGGGTCGGTGTGTGCACGCGGGCAAGAAGCATAGCTTCAGATTTTGTGCCACGTGCTTGGTGTGCTAGAGCACTAGTGCACATACAACCATGGCTTTCCCCTCCCACCACTGTTTGGAATCCTGTCATCTGGTACAAATTTCCTACATGTTGGAGGGTAAAAAAGGACCTGGTATACATGAACACAAATGGTGGGTGTGTGGGTCGGTGTGTGCACGCGGGCAAAAAGCATAGCTTCAGATTTTGTGCCAAGTGTTTGGTGTGCTAGAGCACTAGTGCACACATACAACCATAGAATTT
Organism: Dipteris shenzhenensis; assembly: GCF_047967505.1. NCBI lineage: Eukaryota > Viridiplantae > Streptophyta > Polypodiopsida > Gleicheniales > Dipteridaceae > Dipteris > Dipteris shenzhenensis. Next base: position 56,085,282 of record NC_141601.1, on the reverse strand, counting down.
AAAACATAAGAAGCTCTCTCTCTCTCTCTCTCTCTCTCTCTCTCTCTCCCCTACGAAGTTCTTAATAGTAAGCTCACTATGGGGCCAAATATGGGAGACATGGGTGATCAAATACTAATTCTCAAAGAATCATAATCCCAAGTCTGCAGATTTAGTTTTACACCGATGTACAACGTCCATGAATACAGGCCCCAAATGTCTAGGCAACGCAAGGGCCAAGTTCAAATCCCTGTCAACAATGAGGCGATGAATACTGGCAGAATTAGAAATCCAAGGTGAGATGCCAGGCCTTGTGCATTGGCCGTCACATGCACAGTAAAGTTCCCTGCGCCCACTCAACCATTGTTTCCTTGTGAGGTTGCTGTTTTTATGTGACAATTTAAACCTTTCATAAACGGCAGAGAAACTGGAACGTTAAAAATCGGTAGATGCGTTTTGCTTAATCATTGATCCAGATTACCTGAAACGCATCCAGTTTGTATGGCCGTCTTGACATCCGAAAGAGTGGCATCGTTGTTGAACCTAAAATCTGTGAGGACGTTCGACATGCACGAGAGTTGTACAACCGTCTGATTAGCGCAACCACTCTGGCAGTACTGAGTCTGACTGCTTGAATTGACGTGCAAAACACCGGATTCATTCAAAGCGGTCCCGGGTGGACAAGTCACAGTCTGCCAAAAGACAACTATCAGTCCAGCACATCACATCCAGCTACTAAAATTGAGCTAATTAAGTTGTTTCTTGGCTCCGATACTAAAGTCAACCACTCCATCTTCACTTTTTGGAAAAGTAGATGCATCAAGCAGCATCATGACGCCGAGACCACATCCTTCCACATCTATTTCATGCCAAAGCTGCAACTGCCCTGATTGGCTAAATGCTGCGGTAGAGTTTGAGAGTTAGATCAATTGCATATCCCGATTCCTAGGGCCTCGAGACTGAATTGATTCTTCCGCTAAGGAAAATGCATTCAAAGTTTTAGCTCACATGTTTTCCTTAATATGTGTAAGCATGCGTAGACAAGAGGTTTTGGCAGTCATCGAAACATATTTTGCAACGATCTAGTAAACCAAAATTTTAAAATACATCAGAACACAGAAAAGAAAAGATCAAAATTACTTGGTTCTGCAAGCATTTCAACGCGTTGTTGTAGGCAGTGTTTTTATTAAGGTTCACCTCTCCCTGCGGGTTTTCCTGTCCAAAAACTGCAGAGCATGAAACTGTCATATTGCAAACTACTTAACGAGCATGAAATCGCCCCTCTGGGTAGGACAAAAGAAGAACAAACGGACGGCGAGTAGAACTCTTAAGGGATGCAAAGGGTCAGGAGGTGGAGCCCATTGTGCAGGAAAACCCGAACGCTGCAATTCAGCAAGGACAAAGGGAGCACAAGCCTACCTGAAGTGAGGGAGAGAGCCAAGAAGAGCAGTAGGAAAGTGCGACTGAGGGAGGGGGGCGAGAAGCAAGCCATGAGAGCAAAAGACGGGAAGATGGAGGGAAGGGTGAGGGTAGATATTGAAGCGGACGATTGTGAGAAGTGCGAAGGGAGGAGAGCGCGTGTGGACGGCTTGACTAAGTGAAAATAATTCAAGTTCCAAGAAGGTGCCGGCTTTGCTGGGCGAGTCTTCGCGGATATCCAAGTTAGATACCGCCCTTTGGGTTTTGATTTGAGTCACTCCTGAGTGTCCTCCCACACCAAACTCTCTCATCCCCCATCATCTATCTCATCGTGCCTTCCTCTCACCTCCACACGTCCTTCACCCTTCCTAGTTCATTTTCCTCATCCCTCTCCCACATGTCTAGTCTTTTGCGCTTTTTTCCTCCGACGCAAACGAGATTTCACTAAAGAGAAACATGGGAACAAACAAGGTGAATGATATATATCTATCATTCATTAAGAGAGAGCATAAAATTGGAGGCATGAAAAGGGAAGAGTGTACAAAGAGTAGTAAATGCAAATGGTCCAAAAGTCAACAAGATGAATTTCATTGGGGAAGGGGGGCTTGCCTAGAGAGAAGAAGAAGAAGAGAGAGAGAGAGAGAGAGAGAGAGGAGGGGGGGCGGGGGGCTTGCCTAAAGAGAAGAAGAAGAGAGAGAGAGAGAGAGAGAAGGAGGAGGGGGACTTGCCTAGAGAGAGAGAGACAGAGGAGAAAGAAAGGAGAGAGAAAAGGAGAAGAGAAAGGGGAGAGCGGAAGAGAGAGAGAGAGAGAGGACGAAGTCACTAAATGCATGCATTAAAGCCTCTTACAAGGAGCAAACTTGGACTAATCACCTTTGTACCAAAGTCATAAAGACCTATCAAAGAGATAGCGTAGCGAAAGCGGGAACACCCAAGTATGAGAAAGAACACCAAGAGGGCAAGCAGCCTCCAACACACAGTCTATTCCTTACTAGAAGGAAAAAGACAGTACATCAACTAAGTGAACACACTAAAAAGAACTAAAAACACAAGATAAAACCTAACTGGACTGATAAGAACTAACCATGGGTATGAACCATGGTTTGACTACTACTAACTACTAACACACCAATCATAGTGCCAGTAGGCAATACAGCTATCTCTAATATATCTATGGGATAGCATACCCGAGCTTTTCTTCCAACTCAAGCTCAAGTAGGGAATAAGACACCAAGAAGCTCTCGAAAGCATGTGAACTTATCTTTACCCAAGGACTTGCTAAAGATATCTGCAACCTGATCTTCAGTCCGAACATGAATGAGGTCAACTTGCCTCATCAACACCATCTCTCTGATGAAATGGTAGTGTACCTCAATATGCTTTGTTCTAGCATGATATACGGGATTACTTGCGAACTGGACACTACTCATGTTATCATACTAAAGTTTGTCTGGCTTATCCACATGCAATCCCAAATCCTGCAACAACTTCTGAAGCCAAGCAATCTCACATGCAACCAATGCTACACCTTTCTACTCAGCTTCTGTACTAGACAATGCCACTGTGGGTTGCTTTTTGCTACTCCAACTAACCATAGCACTTCCAAGGCTGAATGCAAAGCCACTAGTGGATCTCCTGTCATACGCACATCTTGCCCAATCTACATCTATGTATCTAGCCAGCTCTAATTCCTTGCCATATGCATAATCTTGCCCATGTTCATATGTATTCTTGACATATTGCATAATCCTCCTCACTGCATCCAAGTCCATGGCTTCTGCATAAATTGACTAATGAGTCCCACAGCATATGCCAAATCAAAGCCTAGTGATAGTCAAATATATCAAGCTGCCAACCATCTACCTGTACATGGTAATGTCCTCAATCTCAGCTCCACAATCAGCCATAATCTTCAAGTTTTGCTCCAAAGATGTATCCATAGATTTGCATTCCTTCATGCCAAACCTCTCCAACATATTCAAGGCATACTGCCTCTACATAAGTCAAATGCCATCAGGTGTTCTCAACACCTCTATGCCAAGAAAAAACTTCAAATCTCCCAAATCCTTCATGTCAAACTTCATTTTCAGCATGCTCTTAATTCCAGCAATCCCATCATCATCACTGCCAGCCAGAATCAAATCATCAACATATATAACAATCACAACATAACCGGCATCTGTCTTCTTCACAAACAATGAATGACCAGCCCTGCCAACCATAAAACCAAGACTTTGTAAGTACTGACTAATCCTCTCATTCCAGGCTCGTGGAGCTTGCTTTATCCCAAAGGCTTTCTTCAATCTGCAAACATGTTGCGAAAAATCAGAATGGACATATCCTTCTGGCTGTGACATGTATACCTCTTCCTGCAAATCACCATTGAGAAAGGCATTCTTAACATCCATTTGCTGTAATTTCCATCCTTTTGCAGTAGCTAAAGCAATTATTGTCCTCACAATAGCCATCTTTGCAACTGGGCTAAAGGTTTCCTCATAATCCAAACCATACTTCTGTGCATAACCCTTTGCGGCCAGCCTTGCCTTATACCTTTCTACTAATCCATCAAACTTGCATTTCACTTTGTATACCCATTTACATCCAATGGGTGTCTTTCCTGCAGGAAGCTCAACCAAATCCCAAGTCTGATTCAAGGCAAGGGCATCCATTTCTTCATCCATGGCTATCTGCCATTGCTCATCATGCACAGCATCATTATATCTAGATGGCTCTGTATGTCCCACAACTTTTGCCATGTATGCATAGTGTTTTGCCACAAACCTAGTGTATGTTAACCTATCAACACGGTATCTTACCCTTTCAGATCTTCTCATAGACTTTCCAGACATTGACTTTTCAACTTCTCCTCTCTCATGGGGAGGCACATACCTGCTGCTTTTCACACTTGGTGTGGAAATAGAAGGAATGCCCAATTCACTATCCAAACTGTTGTTACCAAAAGAATCATAACCTGAATTAGATGGTCCAGGGGTCATATCAACCTCTATCTTAGGCATTGAAACAATCTCATTCACCTTGTTCTTCCCTTTATCTCTCCCCCTCACTGACATAGAGGTGTCAGTGGTGGAAGAACGCAACCTGCCTGACCAAGGACTCATAGTGGAATCACCACTGTCTATAGGTCCTAACATAGAAGTAGTATGTGGCTTATTTTTATCATTCAACTGAGCATCCTAGGCTTGATGTGGAACCACTATATCAAGTTTCCCATACCAAGATCCCATCTCATCAAAAATAACATCACGACTTATCAAAGTCTTCCTAGTAGAGGGATTTAACACTTATAGCCTTTTCGGTCTTGAGCATAGCCTATAAACACACATGTTTCAGCCTTCGGATCTAATTTTCTCCTCTTCTCATCCGGTATATGCACATATGCCAAGCTACCAAACACTTTAAATGACTGACATCAGGCTTCTATCGATACCATTTCTCATATGGTGTGAACATATGAATGCTAGCGTTAGGAGTGTGATTCATCACATACACTGCAGTTGCAAGTGCTTCTGCCCAACCAATAATAATCAAGTAAGTTCTTTTCATTCAAAATGGCTCTACCAGATGAACCAATCAACCCATTCTTCCATTCAGCCAATCCATTCTGTTGTGGTGTATATGGGCATGTAGGCTCCCATCTAATCCCATGATAGGCCAAGAAGTCATCAAATTCATTTGATAGATATTCACCTCCATTATCCGATCTCAAGCATGTGATATATGACCCAAACTCCTTTTCAACATGTTGCTTGAAATGCTTGAAGGCAGGAAAGACCTCATCCTTATGTTTCAAAAAATATAGCCATGTATACCGGTTGAAATCATCAATAAATGTGGCATAGTATGATGAACCTACCATCGAGACATCAGTGTGAATCAGCTGCAAGGGTCCATTACTTTCCCGCATATGCCTAGTAAATGGCAACCTGGATTGCTTCCCAAATTGGCATGCAGGACATACATGCTTCAAAGCATTATACTTAAACTTTGGTAGGCCAACAACAATGCCTTTATGCTGCATATCAACCACTGTCTCTGTAAGTGTATGTACCTACAAGAAAACCTATCCCCAGGCACAAGTCTACCACCCCTATAGCGGTGGGTTATGCTAATCCTTGCAGTAAAATGTATAAAAAAATGAGTGTAGTGTAGAGAAACAAGGCATCTGTATTTCTTTTTCAACTATAAGTGGCAACCAATCTCTTGAGAACCTTCAAGATGTCTTCTTCCCTCAGTCTCCAAGCTTTGATAGATAGTCTTCAATAGACTTGAGCAGATGCAACTTCCACAGCTTCAATATGCCAGATTTCTTCACAGGAATTTTGAAACAGCAATTTGGGGATGTAAATGATCGAATTTGGCCAAAAAACATTAGACCCAGGTCTTAAGGATTTGAAATTATTTAGAGCGGCAAAATTGAGTAATGTAGAGTGTTCCTTTGCAAAATTTCAATGTCGTGACCAAAAACTGCCTATAGAAGGGAGGACAAGCTAGGAATTCTTCAACATAGGCTTAGCACGTCTCTCTTATCCTGAAAAACAACCAGGGTTCTGCCTCGACAGACCACTCTACCATAGCAGCTCACCCATAAGCATTGAAGTGCTCTGATACCATGTCAAAGAAGATAGCATAGCGGAAGCAGGAACACCCAGGTATGAGGAAGAACACCAGGAGGGCAAGTAGCCTCCAACACACATTCTATTCATTACTAGAAGGAAAAAGACAGTACATCAACCAAGTGAACACACTAAAAAGAACTAAAACGGCAACATAAGACCTAACTAGACTAATAAGGACTAACCATGGGTATGAACCATGGTCTAACTACTACTAACTACTAACACACCAATCATAGTGCTGATAGGCATATCCAGCTATCCGTAAAATATATGTGGAATAGCATACCCGAGCTTGTCTTCCAACAATACCAACCTGCCAAAGTTGCTAGCAACGGATAGGAAATTCTCACCCCAACAAATAGAAATAATCAAGATTTTTAGCTTTGCAAAACTCGAACTGTTGCTAAGGCTACCCAGATAGAAGGCCAAAAAAGAAATGATTGCAGTACTCTCCTCCTATCTTAGGCACTAAGATGCCTATCCTTGCTTATATCTCCCCCATGCCTCACTTAGTTGGCAACACAAACTTGTATGTGCCTGTACTTTCCTTTCCAAACAATCAAAACTAGAAGGACGGAGTGGAAATTGAGAGTTTGAACGAGCACGTGCATGCATTTTGAGAGTTCAAGGCATGGATCATCGGTGAGTAAGGGTAGAGGGGTGAAGCAAGTTAGGGAGATGGTTCATGCATGGTAGGGGGAACTTCGAGGCCAAGCTCACACATGTGGAAGAAACAGTCAACTTTTGAAGGTAAAGGAGAAGTATGATACCCCTTCTTACGTGTTGAAAAAATTGCAAGGAGGGTTCTGTCTACTAGATGAGCAAGAGGCTTTGAAGTTATTACACAAGGAGGTGAGTATGAGAAATAAGGAGGCTAAGAGGAAAGGGTGGTTCAATGCTAGAAAGTGTCATTCAATGCTGGAATGTGAGATCTTGATGGAGATTGCCAAGTCAAAGCTAGAAAAGTTGGTGCATTTGCAGAATCTACCTCTTATTCACTGGCAGGATTCCATCGTTGGTGGAGTTGGGAGAGCTTATCTATTATTTAAAATTTTTCTAATTGTGAAATAGGAATTTACTAAAGCCTGAATATTTTAATATAATATGGTACAACAAAATGATTTAGGAGGAAATAAGATAGTAATAGATATAACCAGCATGGTGGTTGTCATTTCAACCATTGAGCTAGTCACTTGAAAGCTTTAAATCATTTCGTTAGGGTACATAGATCTCAAACTAGACACTCACACACACTACTATATCAATTAACCAAGCACAACATGCATGCTCAATGTGTTTCTTATTTATATTACACGAGAGCTTCCAGCATCCCCTTTCAATACCACCATGTGGCAGCCCACCATGATGACCATTGCACACTCATCTTCAATAATGTTCATATTGGTTGTCATGTGACATGCTTCATGTGAAGATTTTACCAAGCAAAAAAATATATAAGAATGCTATGCCAATTATGTGAATTGTTCCATCATGCAAACATTTTAGCATGGCAACAAAATTAAAAGGATGGTGTGCCAAAGGGGTAACTAAGCACCATGATGACGAGCGAGCCTTGCTTCATCTAAATATTTTAGTAAGAAAATAGAATTAAAAGAACCAACGTTGATGGTGAGGCTTGGTTCCTATGAAGAATTTAGAGGGAAAAAATAGTAAAAGAATGGATGATGGTGGGCCTTGCTTCATGTGAAAATTTTAGCAGGCCAACAAAATTACAAAAATACTATGAAATGCTTATTTAAGGCCCATGATGATGGTGACTCTTTCTTCAATTGAAAATTTTAGGAGCACAACAAATTAGAAGAATCAATAATGAACATGAGGCTTACTTCATGTGAAGCTTTTAAAGGGCAATAAAATTTTAAAAATGGATAATGATTGTGAGCCTTACTTCACACGAAGATTTTAGCTAGGTGACAAAAATAGAAAAAAGGGTGTGCAAGGTTCAAATGGTTCACCTAGGGTATACAAATCCCAACTAGAAACTAAAACCCCTAGTTAAAATTACATAGTATTGAATTGAAAATTAACTAGCACAGTAGCAGACACAGCCAGCTTGTGGTTGCAACTAGCATAATAATAACAAACAAAACTAGCATAGTGTGGTTGCAACCAACATGATGGTTTCTATTCTAACCATCGTGTTGGTTTCTTGCAAAATAACTCTCTCTCTCTCTCTCTCAGTACAAAAGTTTCAACATTGAAATCATACACATATGAAAGGATAGTGCTTGGCATGTGGGCATATCTTTTAATGCCTTTGATATTGTAGTATACACTATCTTTATCATTGAAAAACCCCATGCCTCATTCTAATCTTTGAAAATGTCATGCTCCATCTCATAACCTTGCCTACCTCATAGAAGGGACCATCAAAGGAGGCTATGTTATCATCCATACCATCACTAGTGACTTTTAGAATCCTCATATGTGCACATGACAAAAACTCCACTTGTTCAAATCCCAATACTTGACCTATTGCTATATTCTTATTTGCAAATGACCTCATTTGTAAAACATCTCCTAGTCTAAAATCCAAAGGGATGTGCCTTGTATTCCTAATGAAATATGTTGGATCAAATCTCATCTTTGTCTCATGCAACAAATGATTTGTTGGATGTATTATAGGGCATAACCTCTCCAAGTATTTCATATATCCACATTTATCATTTTAGCTCAACATGTGCGCTAAGAATCTTTGATACAATAATTGTCACCTTATCGTTTTTGAGTCTTCTAGAATGCCAAAGTGAATTTGGATCACTATGATGGATTGTATAAAATACAACCACTTCTTTTTAATAACATAAAATCACCTCCATCCCAAAAACAAACTCTACAATTATCTCTTTTAGAGTTTCCTTTGCAAATAAGCTGCAACAAAATTATAAAAAACATTACTCTTTATTTAATAATCTATAATTGAGTATAAATTGTTGATAAATTACTTATTATTATTTTAATTTGATGGTGATACAATTTTATGAGGCTCTTATTTAGAGCTCTTCAAAATTACGAGCTTAAAATATAGGACTTAGGGTTTAAGATTGAGGGTATAGGATTTAGAATTTGAAATCAAGTGTATAGGGTTTATGGCATAAGGTCTATGGCATACCATTTAAGATTTAGGATTGTGGGTACAGGTTCAAGAGTCTAGGGTCTACGATTTAGGGTTTAGGTTTTCATATGTGAGATTTAGGGTTTAGGATTTATGATGACTAAGGGTTAGGAATAAGGGTTGCTTTTAGGTTTTAGGGGTCTAGGATCTAGGCTCTAAGGTTTTATAGGGATTATTATTGGAGTTAGTGTGTGATCGTCCTCATGAGATCATCCACTTAGTTAGGGTAAGTAGTGTGGTTTGACATGGTATACTATCCATGTCGCTTCCTTGCATGCAATAGACTATGTAGGAAGGGCATACAACAAGCTGCCTTCATTCTCATGCTCTCCGGGGGGCTTATGAATGTCAACCTCCATGGTTTTAGGGAGGACATGCAACTATTGGCCTCTCCACACATCTAGAGGTCGATGGTTTTGAGAGTTGCTGACCAACATGAGACGAGGTGGTATCTCCTGTCGATTTGTTTGATGTTATAGATTTGGAGCAGGTCATTTTTCTTAGTGAGTATGTTTTGATGATTGTGAGAGCCTTTGTGGCAATGCCTTTGTGGCCTTTTTGCTTCAGTATTTTGTAAAGAGCAACAAAGCTAGTCAAGCAGAGCTCTAGCGATTGGTGAATAGAATTACCTCTTATGTGTTTTATGAGTTGACACAACTTATCGGCTCTCTCTTTCTATTTATCATTTCATAGCATATGCTTTAGTTTTATACATTCAATTGATTTTATACATGCAATATTGAAGTAGGGCTTCAGCCCATCGTTGGTATCAGCACCACAAGATCAAGCACTTTGTCAAAAATTCTTTGTAGTGATTATTGTAGTTCATGCATGTCAAGGTTGGCAATTCAAAAGTGGTCGAGCATCCCAATTCTGAGAAGGAGCGGGAGCAATCGAGGACATAAGAAGAAAACCTCTCTCAACATTCTAGCTGAAGCTTGCTTTCAAATTCTCCTCAATCCCACAAGGTGGTGATGGGCACATCAAAGAACGACAAGCATGACACCATACTGGTGACTTTTAATGGTAAGAATTTTGTGTCATGACAGTTAGTGACACGTTTGATATTCATGCAAAAAGGACTCTAGGGAGTGGCCTCTGGGTCAAAGAAGAAACCAAAAGAACGCCCTTATGATGTTGAGAATATTCCTGCATGGGAGGCAAAGGATGAGAAAGCACTTGGTTATTTGGGTCAAGCCTTAGGCCCCAAATATTTCATCACCTCGACTATTGAGAATTGGCAAACACTAGAGACTCTCTTTGGAGTATGTATGAAGCACTCGAAGTCCAACCTGAAGCAAGATTTATTTGACCTCCAAATGAATGAGTCGAAGACATTGGGAGTGCTTTTGAATCACATGCAATCTGTACTAAGACAACTCAATGACTTGGGATCACGAGTTGAGGATGAAGACAAGAAGGCCATCCTATTGAGAAGCTTACCATTGGAATAGTATGGAGAGATAGTACGTATATTGTGCCTTGATGATGACCTGGAGTTTCTAGACTATGTAGGGATGTTGCTAAGCAAGGAGAAGCACAACAGTAATCCATTGTTTGACAATAGGGTGTATGCTTCCAATGACAAAATGAAGAAGACACTAGATGATAATCAAGAGTGCAACTATTGTGGGAGGGAGGGACACATAGAGAAGTAATGCATACTAAGTAGCGTGATGATGAAATAAGAAAAAGACAAAGCACTAGTAGTAAATGATTCAAACACGAATGAAACCACCATGTTGGTCAAGGTTGAACATCTCCATGATTAGGATATTTCTTTTTGAAATTAGGCTCTTTGTGAGCTATTGGTGCATTGTTTAACACTTGATGTCGAGCCCTTTGTGAGAATTAAATGATGAAGCTCTTTGTGAGCCTATTGTTGGGTTGCTCTTTGTGAGCACTAGATGGAAATGTTTTTGAGTAGTTGTTTTGTTGACACAGTCTATTCTTCCCCCTCATTTTGGCTAAGGGAGGGACTTTTGGAGTTAATGTGTGGTCATCCTTATGAGATCATCCACTTAGTTAGGGTAAGTAGTCTAGTTAGACATGGTATACTATCCACATGGCTTCCTTGCATGTAGTAGACTATGTAGAAAGGGCAGAGAGCAAGTTGCCCTCATTCTCATAGTTTCCAGATGGTTCTACGAGGGTTGACCACCATGGTTTCAGGGAGGACATACAACTATTAGCCTCTTAACATATTTAGAGGTTGATGGTTTTGAGAGCTGCTAGCTAGCATGAGAAGAGGCGGTATCTCTTGTTGGTTTGTTTGATGTTATAGCTTTGGAGCAGCTCGTTTTTGTTAGTATGTTTTGATGATTGTGAAAGCCTTTGTGGCCTTTTTTCTTTAGTATTTTGTAAAGAGCAACCATCCTGGTCAAGTTGAGCTCTAGATATTGGTGAATAGAATTACCTCCTATGTGTTTTATGAGTTGACACATCTTATCGACTCTCTCTTTCTGTTTATCAATTCATAGTAGATGCTTTAGTTTTATGCACTCATTTGATTTTATACATGCAATATTGAAGTAGGGATTCAGCCATCAATTATCGTTTACCATTAGGGGCTAAGGATAAGGGTTGGATATAGGGTTTAGTATTTAGAATTTATGGCATACGGTTTAGGATATGCATTATGGTAAAATGATATCAAATGGATATGATACTTTGCATGGGTCTTAAAGTGGGTAAGATTAAGGTCCTTGCAAATTATCATACCTATTCAAGGTAAACACATAGGATAGAAGCACCCCAATGCATATTTGTTCAAATTCATGCATAATACGTGGTAAGAAACAAGGGAAAATGCATGACCAATGATAAAAATGATATCAAATTGGTATGATACTTTGTATGAGACTTAAAATGGTTAAGATTAAGTCCAATTCAAACAATCTAACCCCTCAAAGATAAACACATGGAATAGAAGCATCCTAATGCATATTATTTGACATTCATGCATGATGCGTGGTGTGAAACATGAAAAAATGTATGCCCAACCTTGCAAATGTTATCTGATTGGTATTATAATTTGCATATGTGTATATATTTGTGTGTGTGTGTGTGTGTGTGTGGAGAGAGAGAGAAAGAGAGAGAGAGAGAGAGAGAGAGAGAGAGAGAGAGAGAGAGAGAGAGAGAGTCTCAGATTAGAGAGAAATTGGAGATATTTTTAAGAGAATATTTACATAAATTTTATGCATAAGTATTTTATTCTAAAAGAGGAATACTAAATATATCTTTAAGAATTAAATCTTATGCATAAGTATTTATTTTAAAGGAGGAGAGGGAAAAAAATTAGAGATAGAATGTCTTACAATTCCTACATGCAGAGAGAGAAGCTCTCCAACTTGTATAAATACCCCATAATGGAATGAAGCCCACACTTTGGGGCATTGTGTTGAGTTCTACTTTGGTATTCCAAGCAATTGTCTCAAGTGTCCATGCTTCCTTGCACTCCATGTCCAAAAGCATGTCCTAACCTTGCAACTCCTCCTCCCCTCTCCTCCAACCTTGCAACCCATCCTCTCCCTCTCTTCCTCCCTCCTCCTCCCTTCTCCTCCTCCCTCTTCCTCCTCCTCCTCCCTCCTCCTCCTCCTCCTCCCTCCTCTCTCTTCTTTCCCCCATGCTCTTACACCTTCTTCCTCTTCCACTCCTATGCTCCCCCTAAACCCTTAGTTCCTCAACCCTTAATCTCCATGATCTATAAGGGAGACGAGTTCTCCACCATGTACTCTACTCTAAAACTTGGAACCTCTTCTAAACTTTGGAACCTCGTTCTAAACCTCGGAACCTCCTTTTAAACTCTGAAACCTCTCTCTAAACCTTGGAACCTCCTTCTAAACCTTGGACCTTCTTCTAAACCTTGGAACTCCTTCTAACCCTGGAACCTCTTCTAAACCTTGGAACCTCCTCCTAACCCTTAAACTCCTCCTAAACCCTGCAACCCCAATGAAGATGAAAGTCTTCATTACCTCAACCATGATGATACATGTTCCTTTTACACATGCATGCACTATGCTTGCTTTTACCACACTTAAGCCTATGTCTCTCACCAGAACAGGACACGAGATCCTAAGCTACACGTATACTACAAACGACAACCCTGATATATCTGTAGGTGAACAAAAGCCTGAGAACCCTGCATACTGAGAATACCCTACTCTTCTCGTGGAAGTCGTGGGAAAGAGCTAACATTTGGTGCCGCTACCGGGGAGACTAGCATCTCAAGTAATGAGTAAACATATGTAGGTATGTGTAAAAAACAAACTACTTCGAACTTTCATGAACATATCACTCAAGAGCTAGGAGAGCTAAAATTTTTCCAACTCAAGTAAATAATAATAATAAGTTCCTAGCTGAAACTCTTTGTTATCGATTTAGGAAAATGCATGTTTTTTGGAAAAATGACACCTTAAGGAATAAATCAGACCATGTGATGGTTGTTAGAGTGTAGAGCTTGAAATTTTGAACATTTCTCCTTTTTATGGAAGCACATTCTGACAAAACCACCAAAAGTTATGGGCAATCGATGATTAAAGGTTCTAAATGCCATAACCCAAAAGAAAAATTAAAACCACCTCCCTAGTCAAACTTGGACAAATTCAAAGGTGCACATGTGTTTGACTAAATCCACATATCCCCCCTCCTTCCCTATAAAAGAGCACCCATCCCTCTCATACTTTTTCTTTCACATCTTGCCTCCATCCTCTTCCCCATTCTGAGCCCTATGCAAGACACTCCTCCCTCTCCATCAATCACCACCCTACTCCCATCCTCACATGGTAAGCTACTTCGAGCCCATCTCGCAGTGATAAGGTACCTAGCCATCCACCCACCATCCATTGGTCCTCAACAATCCCGTTACATTGAGAAAGACTTGGAGAGCATTCAGGTGACCATCTCTTCCTCCCTTTGAATTTCCATCAAAGTTTTCCATTTTTTGTCAAAGTTTTCCATCCATCAAGTTTTTTTCTTTTTTCTTTTTCCCCCTCCCCCTCCTCCATCTCCCCCTCCACCCTCCCCTCCATCTCCAACACCCCTTCTCCCCCCCTTCCATCTCCTCCATCCCCACTCCACCCTCCACCCCCCCTTCCATCACCACCCCTATCCTCCATCTTCCCCTCCACCCCCCTCCATCTCCACCACCAACCCCCCTCCTCTATCTCCCCCTCCACCACCACCCCCTTCCCCCCCCTCCTCCATCTCCACCTCCCCCCCTCACTACCACCCTCCCCCCCCCTCCTCCATTTCCACCACCCCCCTGCCCCCTCTACCCCCACCCTTTCCCTCTCCACCGCCCCCTCCACCACTCCCTCACCCCCTTCACCACCCCCCCTTCCCCCCTCTCTCTCTCTCTCTCTCTCTCTCTCTCTCTCTCTCTCTTTCCCTTCTCTCTCTTTCTCTTTTCCTTCTCTCTCTCTCTCTCTCTCTCTCTCTCTCTCTCTCTCTCTCTCTCTTTCCCTTCTCTCTCTTTCTCTTTTCCTTCTCTCTCTCTCTCTCTCTCTCTCTCTCTCTCTCTCTCTCTCTCTCTCTCTCTCTTTCCCCCCTTCTCTCTCTTTCTTCTCTTCTCCCCCCCCCCTCTCTCTCTCTCTCTCTCTCTCTCTCTCTTTCCCCCCTTCTCTCTCTCTCTCTCTCTCTCTCTCTCTCTCTCTCTCTCTCTCTCTACCCCCCCTTGCCGACTGCTCTAGCAACTAAATCAACCTACATAGTACCTTATTAGCAAGGGCCTAAGCCCTTGCTGTGAGGGGCAGCGATGCTTGCATGCAGCGTTAGCCCTACCAGCGGTGGCACCTGCCCGCCCCGTGCCCTTAACCTCACCTCTGCCCACTCCCCTCCACCCCCTTCCCCCTCCACCTACTTGCCCCTCGCCTCACCTCCGCTCGTGACTATGCCCTCCACCTCCCTCCCCTCCACCCTCCCCTCCCCTTCATTTGAAACCCCCCCTCTCTCAGTTGCCCCCCCCGGTCGCCGCTCGAAACACCCCCTACCACGGCGCACAAAAATCCTCTCCCCCCCCCTCACAGACTCCCGTCGAACTCCCCCCCAAAAAAAAAAAAAAAACCCCTAACCTAATCCTCATTCTACCGTAGGTTAGTTTAACCTAGGCTAGGTTAGTCTAACTTAGTTAGGTTTAACCTAGGTTAGTTACTAATAGGTAGGTTAGTTTAACTAACCTTCAGTTAACTAACTTTAGTTAGTAAGAGTAGTTAGATTAACCTCCCAGTTATAGTAACTGAGGAGGATATAGGCTTGTTAATCTATGTAGAATTAACTTAGTTCAAACCCTCCAATTGGACTTAAAATCCATTCACACCACCCTTAAGACTCCTCCCTCCCCCCAAAAAGGCCAATTTTACCCCTACTTCAACACTTCGTATCCCGCCCGTTTAGGACCCAAACTAGACCCCGTTTGAGCCAGAATTTCACACACAAAAACACCATGCTACACGGTATTTTTCTAGCCCATTGCACACCATTTTGGCATCCCTAGCACTCGCTCATTTGTGCCCCTGTGTGGGCCTTGTTTTGCACAAATTTGCTCGTATCTTCACACCGTGACCTCCGATTAACGATCCACCTACACACGTAGGACAATCTTAGGTACATTATCAACACAATGGTCCCTACACAAACTAACACCACTCTAACCCTCCCAACAAAACTAATCCACACTCGCATTTGCAACAAAGACACCCTTTGCAACTCTTGCCCAA
Source organism: Dipteris shenzhenensis (assembly GCF_047967505.1). NCBI lineage: Eukaryota > Viridiplantae > Streptophyta > Polypodiopsida > Gleicheniales > Dipteridaceae > Dipteris > Dipteris shenzhenensis. Next base: position 56,069,395 of record NC_141601.1, on the reverse strand, counting down.
TCTGCATGCAGCTACATTCCGGCCAATGTCTCCGACTCCAATGCTCACCAAATCCACATACAACTCTACTACAACCACTGCCCCCGACAATCCTCTACCCCGAATCCCCCCTTGAGATTCAATCACTCCCTTTAACTCCTCCATACCACAATATGTTTGGATGCTATCACGACAATGATGGGGATATCGAACTCGATGCAGAGGCTAGCAATTTATTTAATCGAAGAAATAATAACACTCAAGGCAGGCATCCCTTGGGAAAACTGAAACTTCCCAAATATAATGGTAGGGGAGATCCAGCCTGATTCCTCCAGCATTTTGATGCCGCATGCCGAGTAGGTGGAGATCAATCCTAGGAAACCAAGGTGGCTTGGCTTCCCATGGCCTTAACTGATGAAGCGTCTGAATGGTACCTAGACCTTCTAGTGGAAGAGCACGCCACATGGGACCTCCATCAAATAGAATTTAAAAGATGCTTTCAAACAGAGGCTACAAGATGATCCCGCTCTCCAATTAAGCAAGATTGAACAAGGCCGTCGAGAAGATGTACTCACGTACCTGGACAAGATGAAAAGATTAATCACCAAATGTGACCCATGCCTAGATGCAAAGTACCTCACGACATGGTTCATTGTAGGACTAAGAAAGAAAATCCAAATGGATATGAAAAGATTAGTAGCTATGAAACGTTCAGTGCTACTCATGCGGCAACCATTGGCATCGAGGATGGCATGATCGACTCTGACATTAGTAGTGATGATGATAGATCTAGTACACGAGATAAGCACTCGAAAAAAGGAAAATCCAAGTCCACTACCAAAACATCAAATGAAGATCGCCTAGAGGCCATGACCATGAAGTTGAAAGAAGACATGATGCAAGCAATGGAACAAAAACTTCACTTGTCTTAGCCACCAACTCAGACATATCCACAGCGAGAAAATGTTCGGTGTCCACATTGCATGGCCAATCATACAACAAATGAGTGCCCGGTCCTAAGAGCTAGGATCACTGCACAAGCAAATCCACCGCAGAGGTTGTGGTTCCATATCTGCATCGTCGGTGGCCATGATGAAAACAGTTGCATCTTCAACATGCGCAACAACCCGCCTTGACCTCAACAATACCAAGCGACACCCATGCTAGTGTACAGGCAACCGGCACTTGTACAAGTGCCCCCAGCTCTGAGGCTAAATCTTGTTCTTGTTCGGACACAAGTCCCACAACTACTCAGGAATCCGAATCCACAACCATATCCAAGAGCACCAAATCTAGCTCCTTAGGCAGTTCCAATACATCAATTACAAGCCGAGGAAGTAGACTCATCATTTGACTATGAAACAGAGTACCCAGTGTACTATGTAGAAGGTGCAAAGGGTCTAATACCAGTTTATGAAAATCAAGTACGTCCCAACACATATCGAGCACCAATCAAGTGCTACGATTGTGGAGAAAATCACCGGATCGCAGAGTGCCCTCATCGTGGTAGCCCCACTACTTTCCAACCACTCTAGAGAGATTGTGGCATAGGGCATGCCTGTATGGATTGTCCCATGAAAAAGAAGGTCCCACAACAAACATAAGTTAAGCTTGACGTCCCAATTAGCATCATTGGGGTGGACCATCAAAGTCTGGGTCTGGCAAGTGTAATATCACAACCTGTAAATGTAGTTACACACCAACAGAAAGAGGCCACCAAGGACCCTAACATTCTAATCCAATCAAAGCGACTTCTTAAAAAGAAAGCACAAGTTCCCCCACCTCCGCCAAGCAATGAGTAGTCGAGCTCATCCACATCAACTCTCGAGCCTCAAATAAAAGAAGCTCCATACCCAAATGTAGAGGTGGAGAAGGCTCGCCTTCAGGCACTTCAACAATGGCTACAAAAGGAACAAGCTCAATTTGAGGCTAAGAAACAAGCTCAATTTGAGACTAAGAAACAATCTTAAGACCCAATCCATGACCAAGCCCCACAAAGTATTAATATTGTACTCGAGCCTCTATTCCAACATCAGACTTGACAACATAATGTACCGCCATGTCAAGTTGAAGGAGCCGCACTCTCTAGCATCTTGAGTTGCCCTATGTCAATTCCCATCGGAATCCTCCTACGGAATTGTCCCAATCTCTGGGAGAGTTTCAAAGGATGGATTGAACTTGCAAATCCCTCTCCACCTATGAACGACATTGAAGATATCCCTATGCAGATGGGTGAGAGAGATGACATATGCAACATTACTATGCCTTTGATCCACAAGGCATATCATGAAGTCCAAGCCATAGTGGATGGTGGAGCAGGTGTAAATGTCCTACCAAAGGAGCTCTACGAAGAATGGGGTCTCCCACCAATGCAAAAGGCTAATTTCAACATACACCTTGCCGATGAACCCTTGGGAATACTAAATGGTGTGTCCACAAAGGTGGCAGGAGGCCACTTTTCCCTTCAATTCACAAGCTTGGATCTCCCCAAAAAATCCTATCAAATCTTACTGGGACATCCTTGGTTACGGGAAGCATCAGTCCTCCATGATTAGGGAACTGATAAACTGACAATCCAAAATCGCACACTGTAGTCAAGGTGAATGTGGGGACAGGAGCTATAAAACTAATTGTGCCTAGAGCATTGGATGACACATCTTCAACAACAATCTCAAGCAAATCATCTCCCTTGCAAAGGATGGATTGAACTCCACAACATAATCTACCGCCATGTCAACTTGAAGGAGCCGCACTCTCTAGCATCTTGAGTTGCCCTGTGTCAATTCTCATCGAAATCCTCCTATGGAATTGTCCCAATCTCTGGGGTGTGGATGAAGCTCGATCAAGAGACCTCAACAAAAGAAATTCAAAAAGAGCATAACAAATTGGTAAATGAAACTATGCCACCCAATACACATGGCACATGTCAGGCTAGTTTAACACCATCAGAGGCTGATCTTCGAGAAGTGCCAGAATACTTCAAGAATTACACAAGTGGCAGTGTGCCAATAGCAATGCCAAGACCACTAAGAGAATCTAAAGTTCAAGAAACCGATAGCATTGGAGAAACTCTAATCTATGAGGGACTGGCAAAAATACGCACAACAATAAACCTCACCCTTTGAAGGGGAGGAAGAAAAACTGGTTTTCATTGGGAAACAACTACGACAAGAAGATGAAACCAAACTCAAAGCACTCCTAATGGAATACTGTGACTGCCTAGCATGGTCATACAAAGAGATGAAAGAAATTTCATCAGATGTAGCAGTACACATGATACCTATAAGGGAACGTGCTTACCCTAAGGTATGTGGACCTTATCACACAAATCCTAAATATGGCACCATGGTGTATGACGAGCTGGAAAAACTCCTAGATGCTAGATTCATCTATGAGATAGAGCACATTGATTGCGTTTCACCCATCATCATTGTGCCTAAACACAACAAGAAGCTTAGAATATGCATAAACTTAAGAAATGTGAATGCCTCCTCAATTAGGGATCACTATCCCCTACCCTTAACAGAAAAAGTGTTGGAAAAGGTGGCAGGTTCAAAAATATATAGCTTCTTGGATGGCTTCAATGGCTATAACCAAGTGCAAATTGCTCCTAAAGACCAATCAAAAACAGCATTTGCTATAGAATGGGGTATTTTTGCATATAGAGTCATGCCATTCGGCCTTTGTAATGCCCCGGCCACATTCTAATGAGTCATGTTCATAGCTTTCAAGTCATTTCTGAATAAGTTTTTATAGGTGTTCTTGGATGATTTGTGCATCCATTCAAACAAAAAAGACCACTTCATATGTCTTGAAGCAGTACTAATCAAATACAGGGAATATGGCATCTCCCTAAATCCAACAAAATGCTAGTTCATGGTCACCCACGCAGTTGTTTTGGGACACATCGTCTCTCAACATGGGATTGCAACTAACATAGACAAAATCAAAATCATGGAATTGCCTCCTCCTATAAATTCCAAAGGTGTACAGGACTTTATGAGACATGTCAACTATTATAGAAGATTTCTATTATGGTATGCCATGATAGCTAGACCACTTTACAAATTATTAGTGGAATTATTATGGACTGAAGAGTGCGACCAAGACTTTGAGCTTTTAAAGTGGCACCTAATCACAGCGCCCATCCTTATATCTCCCAATTGGGATATTAATTTTCATGTTCATACTGATGGATCCGAGTATGCAATTGGGATGTGCTTTGTCAACCTGGTGAACATAAGAAAGACTACCCATTCTACTTCACCAGTCAATAACTCGATGTAGAGATCAACTATACCACCATAGAAAGAGAAGCCCTAGCAATGGTGTATAGTGTAAAGAAATTTCGGCACTATCTACTGGCAAATGATTTTGTCTTCTACACCGACCATCAAGCATTGCTTTATCTTGTGAACCGTCCGTGTACAACAGGAAGAATAACCAGATGGCTCCTCTTGCTTCAAGAATTCAACTTCAAAATAGTGGTCCACAAAGGTGCCCAACACTACATTGCCGATCACATGTCTCGTGCCAAGTTGAGAGAAGAAGCCACTGGAGTAGAAGATGACTTACCAGATGCCACACTATTTCAAATAGCTGATGTTCCAGAGTGGTGTAGAGATATCATTGGGTACTTAATGGCAGGAAGACCACCTTCTGAAATGACGGTAGTAGATGCCAAATTTTTTATTCTAAAGGCTACACCCTATCAACTCACTGCAGGACAACTGTACAACATGGGCAAGGTCCAGATATTAAGAAGGTGTGCAGTGCCTCATGAGATCATGCCAATCATGAGTGAAGTCAATGAAGGCATTGCAGGAGGAAACTTCTAAGGGGAAGCCACAGCAAGAAAAGTTCTCCTCCCATGCTACTAGTGGCCAACACTATGGCTAGATGTGTATGAATATGTAAAAGGCTCTGATGTATGCCAACACACTACTAAACCACAACACAAAGACTTCAACCCCTAACAACAGTTGCTGCACAAAAACCATTTGAAAAATGGGGGATTGACTATGTGGGTCCCATACATCCAGTAGCAAAAGGAACACAAGCACACTACATCATTGTGCCCACTGATTACTTTACAAAATGGGCTGAAGCTAAAGTAGTCAGAAAGGTAGATGCCATAAGTGTGGCAAGATGCTTGTACGAAAATGTGATCACCCGATTTGGATGCCCCATTATAGAGGCACACATTTTGTCAATGAGGTAATCTAAGAACTCCTATCTAGCTTCATGGTAATCCATAGAAAAAGTGCACCCTACTACCCCCAAGGGAATGGACAAGATGAATCCACCAATAAAATAATATGCATTATCTCATCAAGGTAGTAGAACCATAGTGTTTTGATTGGGCAGAGAAACTAAATGCAGCCTTATGGGCATACAGAACCACACTCAAGGTCAGTACGGGGAACACACCTTTTCAATTGGTGTACAGCCTTGAAACTGTGGTCCCACTAGAATTTGTAATACCAAGCCTATGCATAGTAGTACAGGAATGCATGGGAGACCATGAATCCTTGAAAGAAAGATTCTATCAATTGGAGAAGCATACAAAGCCAAGACTAGTCACCTACCATGCCATGACAATAGAAAAACGCAGAAGAAAGGCATGGTTTGACAGAAATCTCAAAGCTAAAGACATCAAGGAAGGTGACTTGGTCCTGTTATACAATGCCAAAGTACACAAGGGGAAACTAAAGTATCTAGGTCAAGGACCATACCGAGTACAAAAGATGAGTCCATATCGGAGTTGTACTGCTAGAAACATTGGATGGAGTCCAATTCAACACAACAATAAATGGGAGCCGACTAAAGCGCTACTACATCAACATGCAAGCCATCCCTGACAAAAATGAAGATTTGGAAAACCAAGCCTTCCTTAGTTTGGATTAGATTGTATCACCAGCATTCTCTTGCATATGTACGTCTTCACACATATAGGTAGCGTCAATCGATTTTAACCTAGGGCTCATAAGCGATGCCTGAGTTCTACCTACCCTATGAAAATCCCAGCAACAAAAAAAGCATATAGTTAGTCCTACCTAGCTACTAGGTCACGTGCACTCACACGCTTTCGCTTAGACACATAGATGATTGCATGAATAATTGTGCCACACACTTTCATTCCACACTTATTGGCTATAATCATCAAAAAAGAACTACAAGAAATCTCGAGAAATGACTCTACCCCAGTCACCAAAACCAATTGAGGAGTTGGACATACCCTTCTCACTAGTATGGGAGTCGTCACCAACTTCTCCTACTATCACATTGATAAGTGCATATGCCTTAGAAGAAATACCTATTCTAGAGATCTGGATTGAGGAATTGCCCCATGAGATGCTACAGCTCAGTGCACAATTGTAGCCAATATATCTCCAACAACAGCAGCAACCAGAGCATGAGGCAAGATCGACACCAGAACCTGCGGAAAGATCAACACTAGAGCCTGAGGCTACATCATCACTAGAACCGCCCATCGACGCCATGCCAATCGATGAGTTACAAGGGGATCTAGTGCCAAATCAATAGTATGACTATTGTACACAAGCGACTGAAATACCATTGGAACAACCTCCCCCAAGCACTACAAATTCATTGGGATGGCTACATGGGCACCACTTGTATCAGCAATATCGCCACACCTCATCATTGTCTATCATTCTCCAACATCAAGCTAGCCAAATGATCCAAATTTCAAAACTATTCACTAGCTTTGCCAAGGAAGAATATGTAAGAAAATTGGATAGACATACTACAACAAAAATTGAAGACCAATTGCAGGCAATTGCCATGGAGGTCAAGGCACTTCGGGCACAGATAGATGAGAAGGAGGTAGAAGAAGTGCACATGAACCAAGCTCCCCAAGCTCAAGAGAAGGAATTGAGGGATGTGACCTCCAACCTCTACCAAATTCAAACACAACTAATAGTAGCAGTACAAGCAACAGTAATCCTATAGACCTACTATAACTCCTTGACATCTGTATATGCTCAACAGACATAGGTAGTGAGACAAGCTCGACTCACTCTAGTTCACAAAGAAGAAGAGCTCCAAGATTGCAAAGACAAGCTTGAAGACATGAAACAATCTTTGGCAGTACGTGCCTTTAGCATTGACATGAGACTGCTCTCAATGGAAGCAAGAACGGAAGAGCGAGAGAGAGAAACAGAGAGCCACACAAGTTTTGGTGGGTGCAGAACCACCCTAATCTTCTTTTTCATTCATTTATATATGTGTTTGAGTATTGTACATAACCGAAGTAAAGGCACAGTGACCTTTAACCCCCACAACCTCCCACTTAAAGGACAATGTGCCTTTAAGGGAGAAGAACCAGTGAGCATACTATCCAATGCCCATCAATACATGACAATACTCAAACCGCTGACTAGGTAGACTCTTCATCAGCATATCTACAGGGTTATCATCTGTATGAACCTTGACAAGCTCTATGCGCTTGTCCTCAAGTACCTCCCTGATGAAATGGTACTTGACCTCAATGTGTTTGGTCTTTGCATGAAAGACCGGATTCTGTGCTAGCTGAATAGCACTCATGGAATCACTATGCAATGTCGGTACACCTGTATGAATCCCCAAATCTCTCACTAGCCGATCAAGCCATATAGCCTCCTTGCAACCCTCTGTGGCTACAACATACTCAACCTATGTGGTAGATAAAGCAGCACACTTTTGTGTGCGAGACATCCACGACACTGCACCACTTGCAAAGGTGAACACATAACCAGAGGTGGATCTCCTACTATCCACATGCCTTGCATAGTCTGAATCTGTGTACCCAAGTACACGCATGTCTCCTCTACCAAAGCAGATGCACATCTCCTTGGTACCCTTCATGTACCTCATGATGCACTTAACTGCCTCCCAATGCCTCTTTCCTGGATTAGCCATATACTAGCTAACAACTCCCACTGCAAATGCAATGTCTAGTCTAGTAGCTATCATAGCATACATAAGACTCCCAACTACTGATGCATAAGGAACCTTGGCCATCATGGCCCTTTCCTCATCTGATTTGGGACTATCTATATGACTCAGTTTCACATATGGAGGCAATGGAGTACTCACTGCCTTCCCCCCCTCCATATTGAAACGCTGCAATACTTTTGTAACATACTCTTTTTGTGAAAGCCAAAGGAGTTTCCTACTCCGATCACGCGTGATGCGCATACCAAGAATATGACCTGCAAGTCCCAAATCCTTCATATCAAAGGCCTCATGCAACTTGGCCTTTAATGCATCTAGCTCATAAGTATTCTTGCTAGCCAATAGCATATCATCCACATATAGTGCCAAGATTATCAGGCTATTATCCTTAGCCCTTTTAGTGTAGAGGCAGTGATCAATTTCACTCTTTCTAAACCCCTGGGATCGAATGAAAGCATCAAACTTCTGATACCATTCTCTAGGCGCTTGCTTAAGACCATAGATACTCTTCTTTAGCTTGCAAACTAAATGCTCTTTGCCCTTTTCTTCAAAGCCTTCCAGCTGCACCATGTAAATTTCCTCATGCAAATCCCCATGCAAGAAAGCTGTCTTGACATCCATCTGCATAAGCTCCATATCCTCTAATGCCACTAGTCCAAGCATGCATCTAAGTGTGGTCATCTACACAACCAGAGAGAATATCTCATCAAAGTCCACACCCTTCTCTTGCTTGAACCCTTTAGTGACCAAACGGGCCTTGTACCTAGGCACATCATCACCTGTGACCTTCATTTTGTAGACCCATTTACATGGCAATGCTTTCTTTCCATGTGGCAAAGAAACCAAGTCCCAAGTCTTATTCTTCATAAGTGAACTCATCTTTGATTGCATAGCATACTCCCACTTGCATTGATCCTCACGCATCATAGCCTCTCTGTAGCAAGAAGCCTCCCCGCAATCAGTAAGCATCACATAGTCTACTCCTGGAACAAACCTATCAAGTGGTCTAGACACTCTAGATGATTTTCTCAAGAGCATTTCAGCTTGCTGTACCACCTGCATATCAGCCACATTTGGCTCATCATTTCCACCACTATATGATCCATCATCTTCCCTTGATTGTATACCTGTGGGAGTACTTGGTGGTACGATTTCTTGCACATTTGGTGCATGGACAGCTTGCTGTCTATCAACATATGTAGGTGGATTCACATCCTGGAAAGTGATTCTCCTCATTTCCACATCCCTCATGGGTGCCTTATGCATCTTCTTCTCATTGAAGACTACATCATGGGTGCGTATGATCTTCTTTGCTTCTGGATCCTAGAGATGCCCATCTCTCCACTTTCACCATAACCCAAAAAGATGCATTTCCTAGACTTAGGATCTAGCTTCTTTCGAAGCTCTTTTGGCACATGTGCATATGCCTCACCCCCAAATATATGCAAATGAGAGTAAGAGGGCTTCTTGCCACTCCATGCCTCTTCAAGAATACCACCATCCAAACTCTTACGAGGTGATCTATTGATCACATGCACTGCGGTCTTCATTGCCTTAGCCCAAAAACCACCAGAAAGACTTGCATTGGAAAGCATGCATTGCAACCTTTCTTGAATGGTATGGTTCATCTTTTCTCCAACTAGATTTTGCTCTGGAATACGAGGGGATGTGAGCTCCCTCTTAATCCCACGTGTATCATAGAAATGTTAAAAGTCATGAGAGAGATACTCTCCAGCATTGTTAGTCCATAGGCATTTAAGTGTTCTACCTGACCGATTCTCAACCAAGGCTAGCCATTTCTGAAATACCTGGAACACATCACTCTTCCGAGCTATAGCATAATCCCACACTTTCCTAGTTGCATCATCAATGAATGTCACATAGTATTCAGCCCCGCCTAATGACCGTGTAGGCATGGGACCACATATGTCTGAATGCACCAAATCAAGCTTTTCAAACTCTTTCTTTCCCCTTCTTTTATGGGCTGATTTAGTCTGCTTCCCATAGAGACAGTGCTCACAAAATTCAAAATCAGAGAGACTCAAATGCGGTACATAACCCAAACGGCATAAGAGTTTCATTCCATTCTGGCTCATGTGCCCCAACCTGCAATGCCACAAAGAAGTTCTTGGCTGCTCACTTATTGCAACAAAACGTGATCAAATACCCCTGACACATGTAAGGGATACAAAGTCCCACACTTGGCACCCCTGGCCAAAAGCATAGAGCCCTTCTGAATTTTCCAACTCTAAAAGCCAAAAGTGGTGTGAAAACCAGCATCATCTAGCTGACTCACTGAAATAAGACTCTTGGTCAACTTAGGCACACGTCTCACATGTTTCAAAATAAATGCAGACCCATTTGCAAAAGAAAACTTTATGTCATCTACTCCCACTATGTCACATGCACAGTCATTTCCAAGATGCACACAACCTATCTTTCCACTATCATAAGTGGAGAACCATTCCCTATGGGGAGTAACATGGAATGAAGCACCAAAATCCAAAATCCAATCTTGAGAATATGCATCATCTGAAGTGGTAAGCAACTCTATAGATAAACTAGACATGAAGAGAATGCCATTATCACTATCATGTGTGACTGCATTGATCTCCTCGATCTTCACTTTTTCTTTGTCCTCCCTTGGACTCTCTTCCTTTTGATTTGCACCCCAATTTGCATTATTTTTCTTATCCTTTTGCTCTCTTTTCAGCTTGTAGCAATCCTTTTTCATATCATCCTTCTTGCCACAGTGGTAACACTCAATGTTCCGTGCCTTGAATTTGCTACGAGACTTCCCTCTTTCTTGGGACTTCCCCTGAACTGTGATTTGCCCCTTTGCACATTTAAGGCTGCATCCTGCTTGTTGCCATCCATAGACTTCTGTCTAATCTCCTTGGCCAACAAGCTACCCACAACATCATCAAATTTCAGTACTCCACCAGGTGCGGAGTTACTGACAGCTGTACGAAAGGTATCCCATGAGGATGGCAATGAACATAAGAGAAATATTGCCTTAGTCTCCGCATCAAAATTCATCTTCTGAGCCTAAAGCTAGCTGAAAATAATATTGAATTCATTCAAGTGAGAAGCAATGGCGACCCTTTCTTTCATCTGCAGCTCAAACAACCTCTTCATGAGGTAAACTTCATTAGAGGCAGTTTCCTTTTCATAAGTGGCACATAGTTTCTTCCATAAATCTTCCGTAGTCTACTCATTTACTACTGTGAAATAAACTGACTCTGCAAGATGAAGTCTAATAGTAGATTTTGCTAATGCATCCAACTCATTCCAATCATCCTCAGACATATTTGCAAGCTTAGCTTCAATCCCTGCCAAGGGTTTAATCTGCTTCTTTTGAATAAGAACATCCCTTATTTGTTCTTTCCACAAAGAAAAGTTTGTCCCATCAAACTTTTTAATGCTATAAAACTCATTTTCAGACATGGAAGAGGATGCCATGATGCAAATGAAGCCAAAATCCCAAATGCTAGTGCCTACAAGAGAGAATCACACCAAATACCAGGTGCACCCAAATGTGTATGCCACAATAGAGTGAAATATCACCAAAACTCATGTCTCAAAGCATCTGACTCATGTGCATATACTATGCATCCATATGAGCAAATCTGGCCCAAAAGAAAATGCCAACTACAATGGCAATCCAAAATGCCAATAAGTGCCAAATGACTCAAGCATAAACACCGTCCACTAGCATATGCATTAATAATATCTCATCCAAGAGAGCATAGCACTATCAGTGCATCACCTGCAATGTGTCAAAGCTATCCCTCAGCATAAAATAGCATCCATGTGCAAAGCACCCATAAAAATAGCATCCCACAAGGCAATTTGGGCCTATCAGCGCATCCAATAAGGACCGCAATGCATCCAAATGGCCTATAAATGATCCACTACAACCCAATGCACACCACAAATGAGTGCACACTACTCAAACTACACTACTCAAACTGCAACCAGAGTAATCTGCATAAGGTATGCTCAAGAAATCATAGTCCCACGGTAATGACCACTACTAAAAATAGAACTTGAGATGCCTCAAAACATGGGTGCCATTGCATAATCGGACTCAGCGAGAAAATCTGCAAATATCTCTCTTCTGCTGGAACTCCAAAATCCCAATAAATGATAGGTAGGGGTTTTTGGGCGTTTGAAATGCAATGAGACAGATGGATTTAGAAACCGTGGTCTTAATCACTGGGTCCAACACATGGACTGAAAAACGTTTTTGGAAACAGAGCTATTTGTAAACTCCACCGGAGTGCGAATGATGAGCAACATAGAAGTTTTAGGACCTCTTGAGTCCACCAGAACTAATAGATCTGCAAATGGTTGCTCCAAACTTGAGTTCCAACACCCGGGCAGAAAAACACAGAAACTGACACAGTGAGTCAGAAATCCAATGAAATGATCCTAGATTCAAGAATGAAGGTGTTTCCAAGCTCCTGAAGTGAAGTGGATACCAAAAGCAAGTAATAGCTGCCTCTACAAGTCAATACAGAGTCTTTGTCATCGAACGGAATAGGGAAAAGCTCAAAAAACGACTTTTTCTTTGAAAACACTTAACAGGCTCTCAAAACCACTTCGTAAAACCAAAGTGACTTTTCCAAAGGTTCCTCCAAGGTCTCTACACACTCGGATGCAAGTAAAGTCACCCACAAAGCTTCGCATAGAGCCTCTCCTTCCTCCCACAGAGCTGGTAAGCTTCAAGCATTCATGCATGCTCAGCTAGATCACCTGGGCTCTGATACCAGTTGAAAGTGATCTCAACAGAAGCAAGAACGGAAGAGGGAGAGAGATAAACAGAGAGCCACACAAGTTTTGGTGGGTGCAAAACCACCCTAATCTTCTTTTTCATTCATTTATATATGTGTTTGAGTATTGTACATAACCGGGGTAAAGGCACAGTGACCTTTAATCCCCACATATTATTGGCTTAAAAATTGATCTTCTAGTGGGAAGTGTCTTTGGAAGTAATAAAGTAATCTCTTCCATATCAGTGTCAACTTTGATGGTCCATTTTGAATCAATGTTATTGTGTACTTCCACTAGGTCCCATAATTTTTGAATTTGCAATGAACCTTCATCAAACAGAGTAGGAACATCATAAATCTATTGAAGCTATTGCACCTCAAGACTTGGATCCTTGGCACTTTTCTTTGCTTCCTTGGTGCCTTTCTTTTCCACCCTTATCTTTTAGATCCTAGTGGAAGCATCCTCCGATGTGGGCTTTCCAAAGACATGGATTTCTCCAAAAGTTTGTTTGTTCAACATGATACCTACAAAAGACATAAACAATGTCAAAATATTATGATATCATGGAGAGAATATCTCAAGTTGAAAAAAACAAAATCTAGTACAACAAGCTTGATGGTTTCTAAAAAGACTTTGAGCTTCTAACATCTACATTCTTCATGGAAAAATATGTCAACATGCTTATTACTGGAACATGATTTTGGATTAGAGAATAAAAAACAAGAAAGCATGGAAAATAACAACACTACAATGCAAAAACTACAAAATTATGGCCAAAATGCCTCTCTCTCTCTCTCAAATTTAATTGAAAAACAATAAAAAACAACTCCATAATTCCAAGAGAAAAATCCACTTTTCAATACAAATTGACCAAAAAATAAAGAAAATTTAACAAAAAACCCTCTCTCTCTCCAACTATCCCTCTCTCTAATTCTCTCTCTCTCTCTCTCTCTCTCTCTCTCTCTCTCTCTTCCCTCTTGCTATTTCTCTCTCTCTCTCTCTCTCTCTCTACCTATTTCTCTCTATCTATCTCTCTCCCCTCTCACTATTTCTCTCTCTCTCTCTCTCTCTCTCTCTCTCTCTCTCTCTCTCTCTGTCTTTCTATTTCTCCCTAACTCCCTAACTCTCTCTCTCTCTCTCCCTCTCTCCATAACTCTCTCGCTCCCTCTCTCCCTAACTCTCTCTCTCCTTCTCTCTCCCTCTCTCCCTCTCTCCCCTTCTCTCCCTCTCTCCCTAACTCTCTCTCTCCTCTCCCTCGGGTAACGCCATGCCTTCCACCATGCATGCAGCCCGGTAGCCCGATCGATGATATCATCGATCGGGCATGCGCCCTATTGGATGATATTATCGAGCGAGCGATGCACCCATCGATGATATCATCGATTGGGCTGCATGCATGATGGAAGGCATGGCAAATCCATAGGAGTGCGGGAAAAAAGAGGTTAGGGAGGAGAATCAGCGGGCGCATCAGCGGGGGAGCTCAGGGAAGAAGAAGATGGCGGGGAAGAAGAAGAAGAAGAAGAAGATGGTGGGGAAGAAGAAGAAAAAGATGGTGAGGAAGAAGAAGCTCCCTTCAGTCCAGAAAAAATTAAACAAATGCATGAGGAGATGGAGAGCTTACCTGGTAAAGTTGGAGAGCTGAGAGGGGTAGATGGTAGAGGGAGAGATGGAGAGGTTAGAGAAACTAACAAGAAGGAATTGGGGTAGAATATAGAGTAATTTATTTTTAGAAATGTTTCTTGCTATTTTTAGTAAATAGGATAGCCTAGTAATCAAAGCAATGTGTTTTCAAAAAAGCAAGCATAAAGTACTTTAAATCATATTCAAGCACACCACCCCCATTTTCAAAATACGGTAAATTATATTGAAGCATGTCATAAAATTTGATTTCATGTCCGAATTAAAAATAAAAAACACTTAACCATAAGACAATTGCACATACTTGGTGATTCTTTGAACTCTTGGGTGTATTTGGAAATAATGAGAAACAAATGTGGGAATCTCATGTTTATAGAGCAAATTTACTATTTTTAGAAATTTCTCTATGCTCAAAACCCTAAACCTAACCTTGACTTTTATGGTCAAGCATATAATTTCCATCTTTCATTGTTGCATGGCACTTTTGGGGCATCCCCTTTGAAGCTTGCCAAAGTTCTGCATGGGAGGCTCATTTGACACTGCGTCTATCTCAATTTCTTCTCCTTATAGTTCCAAGGGCACTTCCTTTGCTACATTGGATGTATCTTGTACTAGTGGTGGAACCTCTTTTGCCACCTTGGATGTGTCTCCTAATCCTTCACCTAAGCATGATGGTGGACATAGAAGCCCAGGTACTCAAATCCATGGACCTGATATTCCCATTGAAGAGAATGAAATAATAGATGTCGAAGCAAGCACGAGAGGTCAACAAGTGTTATCAGATATGTGGTCCATGTCTAAGTTCATTCAATGGCTCTATTTGTTTTGTCTTTGGAGCTAGAAATTATTTCTTACAAGGGACATCTAATCCAGATCACAATGAATGTCTTGGTTATCACAAAAGGGGAAGCAGAATTCAATCTTGTCTATTGAGGAGAGACTAAAGGGAAGACCAATGAATGTGGACCTCAAAAAGTCTAGCTACACAAGAGGGAGAGCTCATATAATGCTAGACACCGCACATCTGAAAGAGACCTGCAATACTCTTTGTTGTAGCAAAATGTGCCTGGTCACTTTTGGGGTTGCAAAATTAAGGATCTTATGGAAAATTTATGTTGAAATGAATAAAGTTAATCAAAATTTTTATTTAGCATGAACTATAAGACCTAGGGAAAACAATATTAACAAAAATGTGTTTCAATACTCATTCGGTTCAAGGATTGTTTGTTGCAAAGCATATAGACTTGCACACTGTCTTGGAAACGAAAGGCTAAAAAGATTATAGGCCCGCCTCTATAAAGACCCCCGCATTTGTACAGCAGGACAAATGAGAGTGCTTGGACCACATGGCAATATGGTATGCTCGTGGTTGCAAGACTTTGTGCAAAAACATGCCAAGGCTCTTCCAAATAGTGACCAGTTATCGGATAATTTCTCTAAGCACGAGATCCATTCCATGTACAAGGATGCCATGGTTACTACAGGTGACAAGTACATGACATGCCAGCATTTTTGTAGGATTTGGAAGAATGAATTCAACAATGTGAAGATACCAAAGCTTTATTGCTTTGGTGTGTGTGCCACATGCACAAACTTGAAGGCCTTGCATAATAGAAGTCAATGACAAGAGAGAGGTGTGTGTAATGATGCCGTGAAATTTTGCTTCTTTTTGACAAAAATGGTTTGCTTGCAACATCTAATCATTTTCTATATTTGCAGAAAAAGCAATCACAGAGTTGCAAATGCATCGAGAAATGCAAGCTCTAGAAAGGAAGAAATTAGCAAAGCATCACAAGAAGAGCTACCAAGAGCCTGATAAATAACCATCATCATTGATGGGATGGATCAAAAGAAGACCAATCTTCCACACTCCAAATAAGTGCACAAGGATTTGAAAGAGGAGAACTTCATCACATATCACGTGGTTGGATGCATGATCTACCATGGTGAATTAATCCCCAAGATTTATCTTATGACACCAAATGTAAGAAATGATCCTAATCTCACAGTTTTCGTTCTTAATGATGCATTGAGGAATCTTACACAACCTCTTCCAAAAGTGTTGTATGGTTGAGAGAGAACAAGAATCAAGTCATGTTGGCATATCTTTGCATGCTTGTGGAGAAAGGCATATTTATGAAAGTGAAATTAGGATTCCTTATGGTGGGTCACACACATGACCATATTGATTAGATGTTTAGCCAGTTCTTAGTAAAGCTGAGAAGGAAAGAAGCATGGGATGGGGATGCAATGATCCGCATTTTACAAGATGCATATGTGCCAAAACTGATAATTGTAAACATGGAAAAAACAACAGATTTCAGACGCTTTGTGTTTGGTGACAACGAGTGAATTGATCGATGTATTGAGAAGCTCAATGAGTTAAGCTTTCAACACCAATTTCGAATGAAGAAAGATCAAGAAGGCACGACATTGTTGTGGGGGAAGTTCTATTCCACATCACCGACTTGGGTTCTAGTCAAAGGATTGAATTTCTCTAAGTGTGTTCTAGAGCATGAGTTGTATGTGGCACCCTTACAACCTTTACAATCAATGAGAAAGTTGCAACGATCCATCAAGGAGGGGAGAGATGCAAACCCTATAAGTTCAGCCAATGAGATTAGAGAAACAATCCATCTTGCTACAACGTATTTTGAAGATGTGGTGTGGACACGGTGGAATCCATTCTTTGCATCTCAAATACTTATCAATCACCTACTAAATGACCCCCAAGATGTGTCAAATTTTAGTTGGCCACAATGCATTGAACAAGATTTTGTAAATGTGTGTATGAATTCTTCTTCAAGTGCGCATTTACATGCACCTTCAAAGAAGAACTATCTTGGGGAGGAGAGAGAAATGTACCTTGGAGAAAGAAAGTCCAAAAAATCTAGGGAAAGGATTCAAGAAATGTGGAGAGGTAGCATCGAGGACTTGGCAGTGGGTATGATGGTAGTTGTGTTAGCAACAGATGATCCTAATGGATTTCCTTTTTGGATTGCTAAAGTTGTGAAAGTCAAAAAGGAAGGTTTAAACACCAAGTCAATAGAAGTGCATTGGTTTTTCACCAAGTCCATGGATGCTTTCACGGGTCGATATAACCCAGAGATGGTGGTAACAAGGAAGCGTGGCCAAAAAGGGAAGAGGGTGACAAAGAATTGTCCAAGAATTAATACTCTACAATCGGATGAGGTAGATATTTTGGTATATGCATTTCAATTAACACAAGCAGGGCATTTGCCAAAGGAGACACAATACATAATATCCCAAAAAATTCCAAAGACATTTCATCAGATGCAGTGAACAAATGGAAGCCAAGACATGCCATGCAAAAAAGAGGGTGGCAGCTAAACTTGCCCAGATTGACTCGAAGAATGTTCTAGTGGACAGCTTAGAGGAGGAAGGATCTTCAACTTCTACCGCAAAAAAGCTTAGGCTCTAGTTCATTTGAAGTGTAGGATCAGAGGATAAGTACTGT
Organism: Dipteris shenzhenensis; assembly: GCF_047967505.1. Taxonomy (NCBI): domain Eukaryota; kingdom Viridiplantae; phylum Streptophyta; class Polypodiopsida; order Gleicheniales; family Dipteridaceae; genus Dipteris; species Dipteris shenzhenensis. The sequence continues at coordinate 56,051,565 of NC_141601.1, read as the reverse complement.
TCTTTGTAGGATCAATGGCATGTATGTTTGTCCAACAATGTGATTTGTACCTTTTTAGGATTTTGAAATGTGTTATGCCATGGTCCTTTTATGTGCATTGCATGCATAGGCCCTTATTGTGTTGGTTTTAAAAAATTAATGTATGTTTGCAATTTTGTTATTCCAAGTGTAGGTGTTTGCACCCATTTTCCAAAAAAACTTTGTCGGCAAAATTTCATAAAAGCATGGTTTTTATGAATTTTTTCAAAAACCATCGCACAAAAAGGCCATCTTTTTCAAATAAACATAACAAAAAGAGGGAATTTTCAAAGATTCCCCTAGAGTTCTCTTTTTGAGGTGACAGTTCTCGAATTAGATGTTACACTGTCTAAGATGAAAGGGGATAAAAGTCCTGGTTCAGATGGGCTTACTACAATTTTATGCCTATTTTTGGGATGTATTAGGGGGAGACCTTGTTGAGATGGCTAATTCCTCGGCTTGCAAGGGTTCATTGTCACCGGATGTCAATACAGGATTGGTGCAATTATTTCCAAAGAGACAAGATCGGTTACATGTGCGAGACTCGCACCCTATCTCAATGTTAAATACCTCTTATAAAATTATTGCTAAATCCCTAACACTAAGAATCAGGGAGGTATGCATGCAAGTGGTGGACAAAGAACAAGCGGGTTTTGTTAAGGGTTGTAATATCTTTTATAATATTCTGAATGTTAGTGCTGCTCTGGATTACACCCATTCAACTCGTCAAAGGTGTATTCTACTAGGGCTGAGCGTATGACCATGTGAGTTGGGAATTCATTCTTGGTGTGATGGAAAGGCTTGGGTTTGGGAAAGAATTCCTAAGAATGATTAGTATGCTCTTTGGTAATGCTGCAACCGCTCTTTGCATCAATGGTGGGATAGTTGGTTCATTCAATCTCACTCGTTCAATTCGACAAGGCTGTCCTGTAGCTCCCCTTTTATTTGCCCTTGCTTTTGTGCCACTATTGAATAGTATCAAAATGGCTAATGAGGTTGGCAAGTTGAAGTTTTAATACTACCTTCAGGAAGACAATTCTGTACTCAAATGTTTGCTGATGATTTGGTGTCTCTCTGCAAAGAGGTCCTTTCACGTTTTGGAGGATATTATTGATGTTTTCTATAAAGCTTCTGGTTCAATCTACAATTGGTTGAAGTCGTATGCTATGAGGTATTTGCAAGACAATATCCCTGAGTGGATGAATGCCTTACCATTTCAAATAATTCCTCATGGTAAGGTGGTAAGATATCTAGGTGCCTGTCTGTGACATTGAAACAATGCTTTGAGTGGTTCAAGGATAGGATCAAAGAGAAACTAAGAAGTTGGGCCAGTCTCCCACTGGACTGGAATGCAAGGGCTTTAGTGATTAAGCATGCTCTTTCAGCAACCACCACCTACCTAGCATTGGTATGGCATTTTCGTCATAGCCAGTGGCTAGAAATAGAGACGGTGCTCTACTCCTTTCTTTGGGCTGAGGATAATGGACAGGAGGCTTGAGGGGGGATGCAAGTCTCTATGAGTCCATATGGTGGAGTAAGGCTGTGATGTTCAATAACTAGCCAGTAGCATGCCTGAATTTGCATCTTGCTAGAAGTATTTTTAGGAAAGGTTTACACTGTTGGTTTCATATTTGGAATCCCAGGAAGGGAGATTGGTACCCATTGGTTGGATATAAGCTGCAACTTTCATTTGACAGTTCAAGAGACGACATTCATGCATCAAATCCTCAAAACAATCCCTAAGAGTTGGCCTTCCAACTGTATTCTAGCTTTGGATAGGCATGGCCTACATTGGTATGTGGGAAAGGTTTAGTTAAGGAAAGTTACGAGGCAAGGACCCTGTATAAGAGTTTGATGAATGGCCAGTTGGTGGCAGATGATTTAAGCATCAAATGGGGTCTACGCAGAATAGCAGGGTGGTGGAGAACTAGATTTAAAGAGATTTGGTGTGGCAATCGTTGTGGTAAATATAGCTTTATCCTATGGAAATTGATCCACCTATGGTTTCCTGTCAGAGCAAAATTAGCAAAAAGGATTCGTATAAATCCTAGATGCCCACTGTGTGGAAGTGCCTTTGAGTCTGCTCAACATCTGATGTGGAGATGCCCAATGTCTAGGAATATTTGGGTTAAGATAGAGGCCGCTGTTAGAAAATCAGGGTTGATGACCAAGTTCAAGATTGGTAGCAACTAGAAATTAGTTCTACTTGGTGACTCATATGGGTAGCCCTCAACCCTAAAGGCCTATTGGTTGTATATTAGGGGTGTGGTTTGCTGCTCTATCTAGCTTGTAAGGAACCAATTATCCTTCTAAAATTTTGGGAAGTCATCATCTGTTGAGGGTCTCATATTGGCTGGTATTAAGACATTGTTAATGGACATCTCTAAGGTCCTTGAGTCCATGCAATCCTTAGAAGGCCAATGTTTGGCAGAGCTAAAACATGTTCTCACATAGTTAACTGGGGTGTGATTTGCCATCTTGGCATAGGCCTAGGGCGCTACCCTTCTTTGTTGGCCATGTTTTGTAAGGGAGTTTTATTGGGGTACCCCCCCCCCCCATCTAGTAATATAAGCTAGCATATTTATTTAATTTTTTTAATAAAAACAAATGCCTATAATTGTTTATATTTGGAAGAAAGTGGGAATTGATATTTTCCCCAAATTACGTACGGTGTTTTCCCTTCTATTTCCTTCCCTTCCCATCCCTCCCTTGTTCTCTTCTCCCAATCCTCTTCTATATGTTTACAACCCCCCTTACATCATTTATCCCCCTCTTTCCATCCCCCCGCCCCCCCCCGCCTCCCCAAACCTTCACCTTTCCCTTAGCTTCCCTCACAAACCCCTCCCCTGTTCCCTTCCCCCACCCTCATCTTGTCTATTCCCACCCCCCATTCTGTTGTCAAAATCCCACCAGTCCATTTTATTTTGTCAAAACCAATGCACTATCATTGTTTGTATGTGAACACCACCCCCTACACATCTACCCCTAGACAATCATCTTTCCATTTGCCAACCACCACAATTGATGAGTCCGTAGACCTGTTGCCTCATACCATCAGTTGATCTTTCGTCACCCTTGATGTGCCCACCTCCCATTACATCCCCATTCTATTGCATACTCCCCTCCAATCCTCACTATCCTTTGGTGGGTTCAATGCCTCTCCCCCTTCACAACACTCACACATTATGACCCACACACAAAGCACACACAATAAGACCACACACCCATGACACGTACAATGTAGACACACAAAATGCACAAAAACCCACATAGACAACCAAAACAAGGAACCAAGGATGACAATGATACTCAATGATACCACCTACAGTGGGGGTGAGAGAGAGAGAGAGAGAGAGAGAGAGAGAGAGAGAGAGAGAGAGCGAGAGAGAGAGAGAGAGAGAGAGAGAGAGAGAGAGAGAGAGAGAGAGAGAGAGAGAGAGAGAGAGAGAGAGAGAGAGAGAGAGAGAGAGAGAGAGAGAGAGAGAGAAATGACACACTATCTCTCCTCTTATTTTGGCACATGGCAAGTAAGGACTAACATGGTAAGATTAGAAAAGACACTATGTTAGATCAATATAACTATAGTAAGGCTAACCTAGCTAAACTAGATGTGGTAAGCTTATAACTAAAGCTATCTTATAGTAATCTAGATATATCTCTATGCATAGACAAAAGCTCTGTGTAGCACTCCACAATATTGGTAATGATCTTTCCATCAAGCATCTTATAGGGGCTTGATTGAAAAGACTAAGCAGGATCCCAATATCTTGTCATCAAACATCTTTAGTGGCTTGATCAGCAAGACTGACCAAATCCCATAGTCTTGAATACCTAGCACATAGGGGTTGAATATGCCATCAAATGGATATGAGTCTCCTTGTCAAGTGAGCTTCTTTCTTGTTTGAAAGAAACAAGTTGTTGAGCTTAATGGTCTTTGCGTCATCTACTACTACTAGGTAGTTGTATATCATTCAAATATATAAAATTGAGCTCCAGATCCATCCATATGTCTCTTCAACCATATGCAAAAAAGGCATCAAAGGGGTGCTATTTGAGCAAAAAAATCATCCAAGAATTTACCATGGTGATAAAATAGAGAATGCATAGTGTGAGTAAGAGTAAGAAATGACTCGGATAGAATTTTGACAAAGTGATTGAACCAATAGTGATGCCTCCTCTTTTCTCTACCTATTATAGCACTTAAGATAGAAATGAGATGTTTTGATAGCCCATCATAATGTAACAAGGAAAATATCCTTTTTGTCACACTTAGAATAGAATAGTCAAATCTCATTAACATTTCTTAACTAGAACATTAACTATAGTGATCTTTAGCTCAAAAGAAATCAGGCTTACAGCTAGCTAATCCACAATTAACTCTGTCTAGCCCTTGTGATTACCACCTTTGATGGTCAAGCTACTAATTTATCATAGATCTCTTTATGTCTTTGATACCCATTCGATTTGATTTCCTTAAAAAGCCACCTTTTTCATTTGAATTCAGCTTGAAAAGTCACTTTGGTTGAATATGTATTTTTCAAGTGACTTATGTTTAGCCATACCCCTAGTATCTAACCACTAGGCTATTCACAAACCTTGGTTTAAAAGAGACTCCATACAATATACATAATAATATAGTTAAAATTTACAAGGTCATAATATTTTGTCCTTATTTGAGAATTGAGTGATTCAAAATTTGGGAAAAGCTAGAATCTTTTCCTCTTCTAGGTATGAATTCAAAATTTCATAAGGTTATTTAAGAAAATAAAAAGGATTTGAAGTTTATTAAGGATAAAAATATAGTCATGCATAATGTTTGTTGAGCATGGATTTATGCTTGTTTGTTATGCCATATAATTAAGAGGCAAATTTATTGTTAGATATAAGTACAGGAGAGAGGTTAACATACCAATAATAAGATTATATTTTTGCCCAATGTTAGATTGCTCTAGAACTTACAAGTGTTCCGTTTCAAAGAAAGGACACCAATATGAAAACTCGTGAAAAAGCCTCAGCAAGAAGAATAAATAGAAAAAGTATTCAATATGTACAAATGAAAAGAGGAATTTATTGAAGACTTAATGTGATGGATACTGTAACATACTTGATGCAATGATAGTTACTAATACAACATAGCAATAGATTTGTTGACAAGAACTAGAACCTATATGGATAGTTTAATAGTTGATGCAATGGACAATTGACTAATACAACATAGTGATAGATTTGTTGAGAAAGAATTGGAACCGATACATTATAGTATTATTCTCTTAAAAAACTATCTTCTCATGCTTAGAAAATGGTCATCCTTTGAATTAGGATACCGGGATCTCGATATTCAAAATCAAATATCGGGTTCATTTCTATTAATGGCATCTCAAGCGGTGTCAGAGGTGATATGGGAGCATGGAGAGAATCTGGGACATGGAAGAATAATATGGAAGAGTGTTATTTGAGGGAGGGGTATTGGAGGTGAGGGGGGGAAGAATTAACCAAATGGATTAGGAAACTTGGTAATCCTCAAGGGTAGGACTAGCAAGGGTACAGAGGAAGTTAGCATTAAGGGGATAGTGTTTGTGATTGTTGGGTGAGTTGGAAGTGGTGAGAGGCATTAGCAAAGAGATAGTGAAGGGAGTAGATGTTTCACTAGAGCTTGGGAAAGTTAAGAAGGTGGAAGAAATGATAAGTGAGGTTATGAGATTGGCATAGAGAGTGGTTAGATATGGCAAGTTTGATGTGAGATAGGTCATGCCATCCTTGAAGACTTCTTTTTCTTGGTGAGATGGGATCATCATTTGTAAGATAGACCACCAATGACCCTAAGGGAAGATTGCCCATGAGGCATACATATGCTATGAAAGTTTCCATCCTAAGTACATTAAACCCATCATGTTTGGACAAAAAAAGATAATTTTTTCATCTTTTGACAAGTCTTGGTAAATTTTGCACATAGTTCTTGCCCCTATGGAACATTCCCATTTTATGCTCGGATGAGCAAAAATGATCTTGAGTTGGATTTGTTTCCATTGGATGAATACATGTTCTTTGAGATGATCTTCTTCTTGTAGAGCAGCCAAAAGCTCTTGGTACAACACAGTTTTGCATTGTAGTGGGACTTTGTTTGATATGTCATCCATTGCCTCATTGGTTCCCTACTCACATGGGACAGTCCTAGGCACATTTCCCTTCTCACATGGGACAATCCTAGTCACATTATTAACATGATGGTCTCCAACGAATGACTCTCCAATGATCTACAACTACGCCGATATCCAACTCTCATGGCACCTTAGCTCCAACGAGCACTACATAGATCCAACTGCTTTTCAATAGAGGCCACCTATAGGCAGACCTCCAACATCCTTCAACGACGGTCTTTCGAGTCTACAGGGTTCATAGTAGGTAGCTCTGAAGGGCAGCTACAGCCTACATGCACATGGATAGTGCCTCCATAGCTCCTTCTATTCCTCTGCTCATCACAAACGCCTCCAAATGATGCATACAGAACAACAGAATCTTCCTAAAGATTTTGTGGAATCTTAGAAGATTTCGGTGGCTACCTCGACAACACGTGGCCTCTACCCTATCCTCAAGGTCAGCACACCCCCAGGGTCAGTCACAGTAGTAGTGACATGCGGCTCTCCACAAACCACACCCCACAATAGCTAATCAAGTTAGCTTAATTATCGTAACCCTGGTCAGCAAGTGGATAGGGTTGGTTAAGTTAACCCCAAGTCAAGTTAACCATGAGTCAGTGAAGCTTGGTCAAGACTCAGACACATGGCACCATGCCATGTCATCAATTGCTGACATCACTGCCACACCAGCACTACCGAGTGGCAGTCTCCTTGCTAAGCACACTTACCTCTTGTAAGGCACACATAGCACCTTGCATGTGCACGCAGTGACCACATCATCATTTTTCACTCCTTTTGCCCCTGTTCCTAGATCAAGCCGTATCTCTTGATCCATGAAGAATTTGAGGATGCTCCAAAAAGGTAAATCCCTTGATTTTTTGTGCTCTATGCATTCGTCATATTGAAGAGTTAATGCATGAGATAAGCACTCTCAAAGGGAAAATCCAAGTCTATTGCCGAAATGTCTAATGAAGATCACTTAGAGGCCACGACCATGAAGCTAAGAGAAGAAATGATGCAGGCCATGGAACAAAAGCTTCACATGTCCTAGTCGCCACCTCAGACTTATCAACGGGGCGAGAAAATGTATGGTGTCCACACTGCATGGCCAATCATACAACAAATGAATGCTCGATCCTTAGAGCCAGGATCATTGCACAAGTAAATCCACTGCCAAGGTTGTGGTGCCATATCTTCGTAGTCTGTGTCCATGATGAAAATAGTTACATCTTCAACATGCGAAACATGTTAGATGTCAATGCTCCACTCTCGTGTAACTATGCGGGAACCATCTAACTCTACTTGTAAGCCCCCCATATGAGGAGAAGCCATTTGAGTAGCTCAGTTATCCGGTAGGTCCTAGTTTGGACACCAGATGGGGGCCATGTGTAGCCTGATGGCTGGATGGCTTCAGATAGAGTTGGCACACCGTCGACTAGGCTACATGCAAGTCCGGGAAGGCATCCCTTGATTGATTGCACTGAGGGTAGACGGAGCATTTCCCGGGGTAGCCCGCTCTTGGGTTGTGGGGCCCGTTTGGAGCCTCAGATGATCCCGAATGGCTTTGGGCCGAACAGATACCATAGGTGAGTTGTTCTATTTTGTGCACCGGTTCTATCGTATAGTTGGTGGTCTATTTTGGGACCGACCCCCAGTCGACCGTTTTGGGCGGACTGGGTCGGTCACCCCATTGGGCCTAACCGACTACGACTGGAGGCTATATAAGAGCAAGCCTGTGAAGCCCATTTCATCACTGGCTAGAGCAACCCTGATTCCTTAGCATCTAGCCTCCATCTTTTACTGTTTCCAGCATGCCATCGAGGCTTCTTTCACAGGAGCGCACGGTTGGGAGGCAGCGCCATCTATTGTATCAGTTCTACAGTAATCAAATTTTTGATTCTCCATACTATCTTGTTTTATCTCTTGCATATGAGATCCTATGATCTATTGAGCATAGACGTTGTATTATTTTCTTACGTGGTATCAGAGCCTAGACTCTAGCAAGAAGATTTGGTAGTGTGTTTCTGTTTGCGAACAGATTGTGAGAGATGGCCCAACCTACAAGACTACGAATCCCACCGTTCGGCAAAAGCAAAAAGTTGGATGGATCTAACTATCCACTCTAGAAGTTCAAGATGAAGACCATCCTACAAGCTTTGGGACACTGCTACTGGGGTGGATGTGAGGTCAGTTGTGAGATCAGATCCAGCCAATGCAGGACAACAGATAGTACCAATTGCAGATGAGATTCTTGCGTGGACAAGAAGAAATGCAGATGCACTATGTTCTATTGTCTGCAATGTTAGTGATTCCATCATGGCATTAATTCAACATGTCACCACAGCGGAGAAGGCATAGATGGTCTTGAAAAATCAGTACCAGACCACGAATCAGATGCGGATTCAGAATGTGGAGACTCAACTCGCGAATGAGAAGTTGTCTGAGTCTAAAGCGGCAGAGAAGTTCATCACCAGGGTGAAGAATCTGCGTGATCAGATGACTGCGATTGGCATCACCATCACCAGTAGGAATCTAGCATGAAGGTGCATACGGATTCTCCCACCAAAGTACGACGATCTTATTACGGCACTGAATACGCAGAACAGAAATCCACCCCTAAACTTTGAGGATTTTAGCGTGATGCTTCTAGAGGAGGAGATGCGTTAAAAGATGAGAATTGGAGAATATTTGGCTTTCTAGACCGGATCAAAGAAAGGTAAGGGTAAGGACTCTAGTAACCCATCTTCTTCTGATGATAAAAAGAGAAAGAAGAAGATCAAGTGCTTCTATTACAACAAGGCAGGGCACAAGCAGAATGAGTGCTGAAAGAAGATTGCAGATGAGAAGAACGGAGTAAAGAAAGAGTCCAGCAACAGCACCCAGGCAGTACTAGTAGAGTTGTTCGTCGCAATTGAGGAGATTTGTATAGAGGCAGTTCATGTACCTGCGGATGAACTGTGGATCATTGATAGTGGTGCATCACACCACATGACCAGTCAGAAGGATTGGTATACCTCTCTACAGCCAGTAGGGAATGGCAGCCTGGTAGTAGTCAGCAATGATGCAAAATGTCTAGAGGAAAAGGTACGATTGCTCTCAAGTCAGATGGAGTTGTAAAACAGTTGTCCGATGTTCTTTATGTACCAGATATCAAGAGGAACTTGTTGTCCATTTCCGTGATCACGGATCGGGACCTCAAAGTTCAATTCGATAAGAATGGTGCATAGATTTTGGATCTTCAAGGGAAGGTCATTGGTAAAGGTACACGGCACAACAACATTTACAAACTCTCAGCTTTCAGTGCTCGAGTGGATGTGAAGAACACTAAGCTATGGCATGAGAGGTTTGGTCATCTAAACCTTAGTTCTTTGAAGGAGATTGATAAAAGTGGAATGATTGCAAACCTACCAGAAATTTCAGATCTGCCCGATGTATGTGAAGCTTGCATGATGGGCAAGCAGCATCACCATCCCTTTCCTAAAGAGGCCAGCAAGGCAAAGGCTCCTCTAGAGCTCGTTCACACGGACCTCTGCAAAAAGATGGAGACAGAAGCTTTGGGTGGTTCCTACTACTTCATGATGCTGATCGACGACTACAGTAGAAGGATATGGATATACTTCCTGAAGACTAAAGACGAGGCTTTTAGTAGGTTCAAGGAATGGGATGTAATGGTGGAGAAAGAAACAGGGAGGAAGGTGAAGAAGTTGAGATCAGATAGAGGTGAAGAGTTCACATCAACTGAATTCAAAAGTCACTACAAAAGTCACAGAATCAAGAGGCAGAAACCCCTGCCACATCCATCACAGCAAATACATCACAGCACATACATCACGGAATCAAGAGGCAGAAACCCCCACCACATACAGAAGAATAATGAGATGGCTCCTCTTGCTTCAAGAATTCAACTTCAATATAGTCGTCCGCAAAGGTTCCCAACACTACATTGCCAATCACATGTCTCATGTCAAGTCAGTAGAAGAAGATGACTTGCCAAATGCCACACTATTTCATATAGATGCTATTCCAAATTGGTGTGCAGATATCATTGAGTACTTAATGGCAAGAACACCACCCCCTAAAATGAAAGCAATGGATGCCAAAAAACTAATTTTAAAAGCTGCACCCTATCAACTCATTGCAGGCAACTATACAAGATAGGCAAGGACCAAAGGACCAAGTTTTAAGAAGATGTGTAATGCCTCATGAGATCATTCCAATCCTTAGTGAAGTCCATGAAGGCATTGCAAGAGGACACTCTCAAGGGGAAGCTACAGTAAGAAAAGTCCTCCTCACAGGATACTGGTGGCCAACACTTTGGGTGGATGCCTATGAATATGTCAAAAGTTGTGATGTATGCCATCGGACTACTAAACCACAACACAAGGACTTCAATCCCCTAACAACAGTTGTTGCACAAAAACCATTTGAAAAATGGGGGATTGATTTTGTGGGTCCCATCCATTTAGCAGTAGCAATAGCAGCAAAGGGAACACAGGCACGCTACATCATTGTGGCCACCACTGATTACTTTACCAAATGGGCTGAAGCTAAAGGAGTCAAAAAGGGAGATGCCAGAAGCACAGCAAGATTCTTATACGAGAATTTGATCACTCGATTTGGATGCCCTATTGTAATTGTGTCAAATAAAGGCACGCATTTTGTTAATGAGGTTATCCAAGAACTCTTGTCTAGCTTTATGGTAATCCATAGAAAAAGCACTCCCTACTACCTCCAAGGGAATCGACAAGCTAAATCCACCAACAAAATATTATGCATTATCCTCACTAAGGTAGTAGAACCACACTATTTTGATTAGGTAGAGAAACTAAATGCAGCCTTATGGGCATACCGAACCACACTCAACATCAGTACAGGGAATGCACCTTTTCAATTGGTGTATGGCTTGGAAGCTATGGTCCCACTAGCATTTTAAATACCAAGCCTATGCATAGCAGTACAAGAACACATGGGAGATCATGCATCCCTAAAGGAAAGACTCTATCAATTAGAGAAGCATACAGAGACCATATGAGTCACCTACCATGCCATGACAACAGAAAAACACAGAAGAAAGACATGGTTTGATTGAAATATTAAAGCCAAAGACATCAAGGAAGGTGACCGGGTCTTGCTATACAATGCCAAAGTCCATAAGGGAAAACTCAAGTATCTAGGTCAAGGACCTTATTGATTAAGAAAAATGAATCCCATCATAACTGTGCTGCTAGAAACATTGGATGGAGTCCAATTTAACACAACAATAAACAGGAGCTGATTGAAGCGATACTACATCAAGATGCAAGCCGTCCCTGATAATAATGAAGCTTTGGGAAACCCCAAGTCTTCAATAGTTTAGCACTAGATTATTACCTGTGCACTCACTAGCATATGCACATTTTTGGACATATAGTTTGTACTATATTGTTACACGCACACTCACTCGCATATGCACGTTTTTGCACATACAGGAAGACCTAATCAATTTCCACTTAGGGATGATTCAAGAGTCTTAGTTGCCCTATAGAATCCCACAAATAATCATGTAGTTAGTAGTCCCTACCTAATCAACATATCACCTGCACTCACACGAATTTGCATATGCACATAATAGATTGCATCAATAATAGTATCACACACTTTCATTCTATATTCTCAAAGCATGCAATGAATTCACTAGTAGGACAAGAAGCTATGCCAAATCTCAAGATGAATTGGCAAGAGTCTGCAGCCTCAGTAATAAGACCCCCACCAAACATCACAGCCATCTCCTAACTGCACAAATATCACACTTGCATACAATTTGATGTACAAGTTCAATGATTTGGGAGCAATCGCATCCCAACATGAATGCAAGATTGCAAGAAATGCTAGCCTCAGCAACAACGAGACCCCCTCCAAACCTCTTCCCAAGAAGATTCAACGATAGAGTTCACAGCCTCAGCAACGAGATCTCCTCCAAAATTCACAACTATCTACCACTGCTCAAGTGGAGATAAGCTTCCTCACTACATACCAAAAATTGTATGGTGCAAAAGCATTACAATAGGAGAAACTTGCATGCCACAAGATCAACAGCCACCACTGGGTTATACGCATGGCATCTTAACTCCAAAATAAAAATAAGCCATAACCCGAGGACAGGTAATAAAACAGATCCGAGAGTATGTTATCTCTATGCCAACAAGGACTTAGGTAGCACAGAATGTGTGTGTAGAGTAGTGGCAAAGCTCTGCTTATACTTGCATAAGGCTAGGAATAATCCCTCTTGGAATCCAACTTGCATGTTCTACATGCAAGTTTTGCATATGATTCCTACATGCAACTCCTACACGCATGTTCTACATGCAAGTCCTACATGTAACTCCTACATGTGATTCCTATATGCAAGTTCTATATGCAACTCCTACATGCAACATGCAACTCCTACATGCAACTTCTAGATGTAAGTTCTACATGTAGAGAGAGAATGTCTTACAATTCCCACATGCAAAGAGAGAAGCTCTCCAACTTGTATAAATACCCCATAATGGAATGAAGCCCGCACTCTTTGGGGTATTGTGTTGAGTTCTACTTTGGTATACCAAGAAATTGTCTCCAAGTGTCCATGCTTGCTTGCACTCCATGTCCAAAAGCATGTCCTAACCTTGCAACTCCTCCTCCTCTCTCCTCCAACCTTGCAACCCATCCTCTCCCTGTCCTCCTCCTCCTCTCTCCTCCTCCCTCCTCCACCTCCCTCCTCCTCCCTCCTCCTCCTTGCTTCTCCTCCCTCATCTTCCTCCCTCTTCCTCCTCCCTTCTCCTCCCTCCTCCACCCTCTCCTCCTCCCTCCTACTCTTACACCTTCTTCCTCCCCCACTCCTATGCTCCCCCTAAACTCTTAGTCCCTCAACCCTTGACCTCCATGATCTACGAGGGAGATGAGTTCTCTGCCATGTATTCTACCCTGAACCTTTGATCCTCCTTCTGAACCTTGAACCTCTTCTAAACCCTAAAACCTCCTTCTAAACCTTGGAACCTCCTTCTGAACCCTGAACCTCCCTCTAGCCCTTAAACTCCTCCTAAACCCTTCAACCCCCAATGAAGGCAAAAGCCTTCATTACCCCAATCATGATGATGCATGTTCCTTTCACACAATCTTGCACTATGTTTTCTTACCACAGTTAAACCTACGTCTCTCACTAGAATATGACCCGAGGTCCTAAGCTACACTTATACTACAAACAACAACACCAATATATCTGAAGGTGACAAAAAGCATCAAAACCCTGCATACTGAGAATACCCTGCTCTTCCTACAAAAGCAATGGGAAAGAGTAGTATAATATTGAGTGGACTTTGATTTACAGTGATGGTGCCATATTTGCTAGCCTATGCATCCCTAGAGTGATAAGAGTGAGAAACTCTTGGATTTATGTGGCTATGGTAGGAGTTTTATTCAGGCATTGTAGGCACTCAAACAAACATCCAAGTCCCTTTTGCTCTAGGAAATACATCATTGGAAAGTGCATAAGTCGATGGAGGTGCACACAAGCTCCAAGGACTCAATCTTATCAATGGTCATGTAGGCGGATGGTGATTGGGGCTGCATTGGTTCCTCTTCTACTTCTATTTCATGTAATTAATCCTCCTTAGAGCTATCAATCCAAACCACAAATGATTGTGTCCACTTTGGTTGAGAGGAGGTACACGGTTGCAAAATTTGGTGGGGATTTCATAGCTGAGGATCTAGACTCTTTCATCCAATCTTCTTTGGCTCTGGCATTGCTTCCGATCCTGCATCCATTTTGGACAAGCTGTACCCTTGGTCATTAAACTTGTAGATTAGTTGGTATGTAGGTATGATAGGTGTGTGTGTGTGTAGTGTGATAGATGTGAATGTGTCTCATGCTTTGAGAGTGTGGAATGAAAGTGAGTGACATAGGTATTGATGCAATTTACTATGTGCCTATGCAAAATTGTGTGACTGCACATGACATAATGACTAGATAGGGACTAACTATATGCTTATTTTCTAGAATTTCATAGGGTATATAGGGATTAGTCATCACCTTTAAGCCCTAGGTTGAAATCTATTAGTCTACCCATATGTGCGAACACAAACATATACCAGTGAGTGCACGTGTAAAAATCTAGTCCTAACTAAGGGAGATTTGGGGTTTCCAAATATTTTATTCTTTTGATGTTGGCTTGCAACTTGTTGTGGATGAGTTGTGATTTGTCGTAGCAGCACTTGATTCTACTGCCATTGATCATTTGTTTGAATTGCACTTCATTCAAACTTTGTAGGAGCATAATGCCAATGGGGTTGATCTTCTTGCCCTATAAGGTCCTTGGCCTTGATAATTTAATTTTCCTTTGTGGAATTTAGCATTGTAGAGAAATACAAGGTTACCTTTATTAATCTCGTTACCCTTGAGATTCCTATCAAAGCATGCCTTCCTTCATATTTTTTCTACTGTCGTTGCATGGTAGGATCTTAACATTGTTTCCGTATGCTTCTAAAGTTGGAGTAGTCATGCATCCAGGGACTCTTTATCATCGAGGCACTGCCACTCATAGACTAGGGATAATGAATTCCAATGGGACTACTGCCTCCAAACCATATACTAGTTGGAATGGTATGATGTGTCAGGCTTGTGTTCCTTTCATAGCAAGATGTATGGGTCCTACAAAATCAATTCCCCATTTTTCAAATGTTTTTTGAGCCATGATTGTGGTTAGGGAATTGAAGTCGTTGTGTTGAGGTTTGGTAGTTCTTTGGCATATAACACATTTTTTTGCGAGCTCATAGGCATCATTACCAAATGTGGACCACCAATAGCCAACTAAAGGATAATTTTTAATTATGTCTCTTCCAACAAAGTGTCCTCCTACAATGCTTTCATGCACTTCATAGATGATGAGAGGGATTTCATGTGACATGACACATCTACATAGAATCTGAACTATACCTATTTTGTACAATTGTCTTTCTATGAGTTGACATGGTGCAACTTTGATTATGAGTTTGTGGGCTTCCAGTGGCCGCAACTTTGGTGGGGGTCTTATCATCACTAAGTATCCAATGATATCAGTACACCATTTTGGGATAGCCTCTATTTGGAACAATGTGGCATAGGCAAGTCATATTTGAGTCCATTGGGTTCTTTCTAGATCTAACACAAGACAAGTGATTGTGGCAATGTAGTGTTGAGCATCTTTGCATACCATTATTTTGAAATTGAGTTCTTGAATGAAGAGAAGCCATATAGTTATTCTTCCTATCATACATGGATGACTCAAAAGATATAGCAGCGCTTGATGGTGGTCAGTGTAGAATACAAAATCATTTTCCAATAAATAGTGTCTAAATTTCTTAACACTAAAACCCATTGCTAGTGCTTCTCTTTTGGTGGTTGTGTAGTTGATTTTGGCAAACTAGCAAAGTAAATTGGGTAATCTTTGTTGTGATCCCCAGGTTGGCATTGTACACTCCCAATTGCATACTTAGAGCCATCAGTGTGGACATGAAAATTGAGATCCCAACTAGGAGCTATGAGGATTAGTGATGTGATTAGGAACCATTTTAGAAAGTCAAAGTCTTGGTCACAATCCTCCATTCAAAAGAATTCCACCAACAACTTGCATAGAGGGAGGGCTATCATGGCATAACCGCAAGAACTGACATGTCCCATAAAGACCTACACTCCTTTTTTTTTTCAAGAAAATCACTTCATTAAGTATGAACAAAAACCGTGAGAGTAAGCTCAAATCTGAGAATACATCATGCTATGCATGAGGAAAAAATGGCTCAAAAGGAGCTAATAAAAAACCAAGGTGGAGGCTAAAAATGCCACCTCAACCTTGAGGGAGACTCAGAGAAGAAAGGAGATCCTATCCAAACTCAAAAAAAGGTAACTCTCCCAAAAGTGGGGCTGTTCTGGAGGATCCTTGCATGCTCGCCCAGATGGCCATAACAGTGTGTACTGTGTTGGTCGAAATACTGGGCCATAGCTTGGGAAGGGTGGACCTGGGTACCCTCCATCGCCTCTATACACTTGGGTCTCCAAATATGCCAAGCTGCAATGCTAGCTAGAATCTCCCATGAGGTGTCTATTGAGGCATGAGCGGGTCTAAAAAGAGTGAAGGGAACATCCTGGAGGGAACAAGACTCCACTGAGTCTCACCGTACAATGAGAGTTGGATCTGCACTCCTTTTACTTTATGTAGGAGTGGTAATATGATGATGATTTTGATTTTCTCCATGTGGGTTGCAATTCCATGTTGAGACATGATGCATCCCAAAACAACTCTGTGTGTAACCATGAACTGGAATTTTGTTGGATTTAGGGAGATGCCATGCTCCTTGCATTTGATGAGAACTAGTTCAAGGCACTATAGGTGGCCTTGCTTGTTAGAATGGATGCACAAGTCATGCAAGAAGATTTGTAGAAACTTATTGAGGAAAGAATTAAAGGTAGTAAACATGACTCTTTGGAATGTGGCAGGGGCAGTGCATAATGTGAATGGCATAACTCTATAAATGTTTTTATAGACTGATCTTTAGGATTGATTTTCATATGGTTGTAGCCACTAAATCCATCCAAGAAGCTATATATTTTTTATCCAATCTCCACCCTCCATTAGGAATAGTGTAACATCTAATTCGAGAACTCTAACCTCAAACAGAGAACTCTAGGGAAATCTTTGAAAGATTCCCTCTTTTTCATGTGAATTTTATGCTTATTTGAAAAAGATGGCCTTTTTGCATGATGGTTTTTGAAAAAATACATAAAAACCATGCTCTTTTGAAATTTTGCTGACAAAGTTTTTTTGGAAAAAGGGCACAAGCACCTACACTTAGAATACCAAAATTGCAAAAAATACATTAATTTTTTAAAATCAATACAATAAGGGCCTATGCATCTAATGCACATAAAAGGACCATGGCATAACACATTTCAAAATCCTAAAAAGGTACAAATCACATTGTTGCACAAACATACATGCCACTGATCCCTGGGGCGCCAACTCCCTTTAGTAAGAAAACCTATCAAAATCTTGAGTATGAGATGAATTTAACAATATTCCATGTGTAGAAATTATTCAAATTAACATAGTTGTGTTCTACACTAAAAGATCTTCAAATATGTCTTTACACCTTGAAATTTGGGTAACATATGAAAAAGTTACATTCATTTGAAAGGGGATGGGTTTTCATATTTTAGTGTATTTTTTGTTTTACCCCCCTCATCCAAAAGACCCCCCCCCCTTGGGCCTCACATATTATGTAAAATATGTACAAATCTTAAAATCTTGCATATTTTTCAAAGCATATATCTTATATTTTCTGGGAGGGGGACAATAAAATTTTCATATTTTTCCCTTGCATATTTGAAATTGTTTAAGGAAATCAATGCATAATATTTATGGACGCTATCCCCCCATACCCTAGATTTTGGACGAGGGTAGTAACATATTACATATAGAGTTGGTGCCCCAGGCACTGATCCTACAAAGAACATTCCTCATCCTCTGATCCTTCACCTTCAAATGCACTAGAGCCTGAGCTTTGTGCAGTAGAAGTTGAAGATCCTTTCTCCTCTAGGCTGTCCACTAGAACATTCTCTAAGTCAACCTTGGCAACTTTAGCTGCCACCCTCTTTTTTGCATGGCGTGTCTTGGCTTCTATTTGTTCACTGCATCTGATTAATGTCTTTGGAATTTTTTGGGCTATTATGTATTGTGTCTCCTTTGGCAAATTCCGAGCTTGTGTTAATTGAAATGCATATACCAAAATATCTACCTCATCCAATTATAGAGTATCAATTCTTGGACAATTCTTTGTCACCTTCTTCCCTTTTTGGCCACGCTTCCTTCTTACCACCATCTCTGAGTTACATCGACCCGTGAAAGCATCCATGAACTTCGTGAAAAACCAATGGCCCTCTGTTGACTTGGTCTTTGAACCTTCCTTTTCGACTTTCACAACTTTAGCAATCCAAAAAGGAAATCCACTAGGATCATCTGTTGCTAACACATCAACCATCATACCCACTGCCAAGTCCTCGATGCTACCACTCCACATTTCTTGAAACCTTTCCCTGGCTTTTTTGGACTTTCTTGCTCCAAGGTACATTTCTCTCTCCTCCCCAAGATAGTTCTTATTTGAAGGTACATGTAAATGTGCACTTGAAGAAGCATTCATATGCACATTTACAAAATCTTATTCAATGCAGTGTGGCCATGTTAACATCCATAGAGTACAGCTGCCGAATGTAGGAAAAGCTTGTTTGCTTTTAGCATTTTAACCTTTCAAGTTTTCACAAAAAAATTTTCTTAACGTAAAAAAAATCTCTTAGCCTTGGCTTTTTCAAATTCCAACCAATTATGAGCAATAAATTCAAAAATCTTGCTTTGCTTTGCACTTTTTACCATCCCACTTTCCAATCCCCAACCCCCTCAAATTGGTTCAAACCACTTTGTGCAAGATAATCCAGAGTAGAGTAGACATCTTCTCAAGAATTGATTTTTTCCAAGTGTGAAAAAATCTCCTCTTTCAACATTGAGAGGAATCGGAGGTATTCCATCTAGCATTCAGGATAGGAATCATGTCACCTATGTCCTCAAAATCGGTAGGCACATGAAGCAAATGCTATGTGAGGATCCAACTAAACTCTAAGGGGTAGTTTAGAACTGACCCCCCCTTCCACTAGATGTCCCCATCCCAAAGAGCTAATTTGTGAGTGACAAAATGAGATTCATGGTTTGTAAGTCTGAATTCCCTTCTGATTTCAAGTAGAGTTTTCCATCTGGAGTGTTCACTGAGCCACAATTGTCCCATTTCTCATGAAGAAGTCAGAGGAGGAAATGCCATTGGAATACTCTCTCACTACTATCAGAGTGTTCTAGATCTGCAGGCTGTGGTAGAAATCAGAATATGCAGTAAACTCAAGAAAACCAGTCCTATGGAGGAGGACGTGGTAACTCTAGAGGCAGGGGGAACCAAAGAGGCCGTGGTGGATGGCAGAGAGGCCAAAATGCAAACAACAATGTTGAATGCTACTACTATTGTAAAATGGGTCATATGGCTAAGGATTGCTACAAAAAGCAGAATGACATTATGAATGGAAAATTGCAGCAAGGCAATTATGCATCTTCTAGTAGATAGGGTGATGATAGAAATGAGCATCTATTTATGGTGTAGCACATGACCAATTCTGTGACAAGTGCAGAAGAACGAAATGATGTGTGGTATGTTGACTCAGGTGCATCAAACCACATGACAGGTCATGCAGAGTGGATGCAGGATGCAAGGAAAATGGAAAAACTAGGATTTGTGGAGAGTGGTGATGATACTGCACATCCTATTGTGCAGATTGGTAAACGTCCTTTGTCTATGCAGGATGGGAAAAAGAAATACCTGTCTGATCTATTTCATGTCCTGAACATCACCAAGAAACTGGTTTCTGTTGGTCAAATGGTTGAGCAAGGCTTGCAGGTTAGATTTAATCCTCATGGATGCTTTATTGAGGATATGAAAAATAACGGTCGCTTGATAGCAAAAGGAAAGAAGAAAGGCACGATGTTTACGTTGGATGCGGACATGCCTGAATTGAGTGCAACAATGTTTGCACATGGGACTGGTGTAGTTGCAGATATTAATATCTGGCATAAATGCATTGGTCATGTTAATATACAGTGACTTAAATCAATGCAAGCCCAAAATATTGTTGCAGGATTGCCTAAATTCAAGGTTGCAGAAATGCATAAGGTTTGTGAAGCTTGTCAATTTGGAAAACAAGCAAGGAAACCATTTCCTAGGCATGTTCAAGAGAGTAAAAAGCCATTGGAATTAATCCACTCTGATGTGTGGACTACTAAAGCTGCATCTATTGGAGGCTGTCACTATTTTGTCACTTTTAATGATGACTTCAGCAAAAAACTTTGGGTGTATTTTATGAAAAAGAAAAGTGAAGTGTTTGGGCATTTCAAAGCTTTTAAAGCTATGGTTGAAAAAGAAACAGGCCTGCAAATATGCAAGACTCACGACAACAAAGACCTACTCCTTTCTAAGAACAAGTTCATCTTCACCTATCACTTCTAGTTTCCCTTCTGGATCCCCTCTCAAATGAGTTTGCAAGGTTCCTGCAGGAGCATGGCATAAAGCGGCAATATTCATGTAGTCATACCCCACAGCAAAATGGACTTGCAAAAAGGAAAAACAGGCATATTGGAGAGGTATCTCGGGCTATGCTAAATGAAAAAGATCTACCAGATTATTATTGGGCTGAAGCAGTTGCTACAACAGTTTACATAATGAACAGGACTCCCACTACAGCAATACATGGCATGACGCCAGAGGAGATGTATACTGGTAGGAAACTAGACATTTCTCATTTGAAAATTTTTGGTTGCATTGCCTATGTTCATGTGCCAGATGAGTTTGTTGGATAGCTGAAAGGAAAGCAAAGAGTGGACACAAACTCAGAATACTTGCATTACTTGGTTGTAGAATGAAGAAGAGTGAGGTCCTTAAGTAGGCACCTCATACATGCTCACTGACATCACTGATGACCTCAGAGCTCCACAATCATTTCCTCAATCTGCTCCTAGATTCTCTCAATCATCCTATGTGGCTCTTCCACCACCTAACTATGCTTGTGGGCACCTAACTGTGCCTCTAGCACTCACACATAGAAACATAAGGTGTGCCTGAGGCATACACCTTGAGATATCCCAACGAACCCCCCCTCGAGCAAAATGCCTCAGGCTATGTCAAGGATACATCTAGTCTCATAGTTTCTCATGCCATCTCATGGTGGTCAAGGATAAATCTATGGCTAGGTTCTCATGCTAGCAAGGGTTCCCTTGGGTGTAAGGTAAACAAAAAGGGATACAAAAAGTCCTTCCAATGGTTATCTCCCCTGCATGTACATGCACACAATGTCTGCAGGAGGTACCATGGAGCAAAACATACACATGGCCTACATCATAATGTGACCAGAGGTGTTTACAAAACACACAAAACACAATAGTTTATTTTCATTCATTTTGGAGGACTATCCAGGCTGAGTACCTTGACATAAAAAGAGGGATCTGGAGCATACATAGAGATGATTTAAAATGCATAATCTTCATGGGATGCCTCATCTTGTGGAGGCAAAATATCCATGTCAAGGCAAGGTCTTACCACATGGGCAGTGTCTAGTGCCTTATAAGATGGTACTATGATAGAACAAGTGGATTTGGAAATCATATCCTTCAAGAGAACAATTATCTTGGCATCTCCATAGTTGTGTAGAGAAGCATATCTTAGGTATCTGACCTTCATCTTTTTTTTGTACTTGGAGTCAAATAAAAGTGCCATGAGAGGGTAGATCTCTGGCTTTGTAGTTGCTTCCTTTTTGGCAACCATTGTTTTGGCAATCTTCAACAAGGAAGTCAGGTTGACATTTTCATCCGTTGTAGCATAACAAGACATTGCTTTATGTTTTGGCTTTTCACATATTTTGCATAAGCAAGCCATGAGAGGGTCTAACGCAGGTATTGGGCAGTGTCTTCTCTCTTACAAGGCTTAGAATAACAACTGAAATGCTTCAAAATATAAGCATTTAATGTAGCAAAGTCTTGTGACCAAATTTCAAACAATGATGCTTCTTCTTACATGCTTCATAGAAGTGGCTAAAATGAATACTTTCCAATCAAAACTAGGTCTAGCAATTCAAAACAAAACTGAAGCCACACTTGTACTAAAGTTATTGAAAGTTTCAAAAAACCAGAAATGCTACAGTAGCATTTTATGTAGCATCATCTTCAAAAACTTGTCCAAAACTGTCAAAACCAAAAGGCTGAACTTGGAGGGCTTGTAGCTCACTCTTCAAAGCAAGGAAAAGAGGGCTTTCTAAAGCAAAAGAAAGCTCATATACCAGAGAGGGTCCAGCACAGAGGTTGGATGAAATGGTGCGCACTTTTGCCCGGGAGAGTTGCTACAGGCTGAACCTGAGTTTTGACAATTTCTCCCTCGTTACTGAACCAAATGACCTGAAAAATGGCTCAAAATCTTCGTCTTGAGGTCACCCATCTACTCCTAAGAGGGCTCAGGCAATGGCAGAGCAAGCAGGGAGTATTGAGCAACAGAAGAAATTCGTTGTTTGGAGAATGGCAGCCAACACAGACGTTTTTTCTTCAATTGCTTGCAGGTGGAAGTTTGCCCATACTAGAGGAGTTTCTAGCTCAGAGGGTTTGGGCAATGGTCGTTTGTAGGTGGAGAACCAAGCTCTCAAAGATTTTGGGAAGAAAGAGGAAAATGGAGAAGAAGAAGATGAAGAAGAAGATGATGATGTGGCAGAAATGGGCTCAAGGGGGATCAAAGGGCTCTGATACCATGTTGGATAGCTGAAAGGAAAGCAAAGAGTGGACACAAACTCAGAATACTTGCATTACTTGGTTGTAGAATGAAGAAGAGTGAGGTCCTTAAGTAGGCACCTCATACATGCTCACTGACATCACTGATGACCTCAGAGCTCCACAATCATCTCCTCAATCTACTCCTAGATTCTCTCAATCATCCTATGTGGCTCTTCCACCACCTAACTATGCTTGTGGGCACCTAACTGTGCCTCTAGCACTCACACATAGAAACATAAGGTGTGCCTGAGGCATACACCTTGAGATATCCCAACAGAGTTGAGGTCCAAGTTGGATCCAAAAGCTAAGAAGTGCGTCTTTATTGGTTATTCTCTGCAGTAGAAAGGGTATAGATGCTATAACCCTTCTTCTCGTAAGTTTACACTGAGCAGAGATGTTGTTTTTGATGAGATGAGCAGCTGGTATAAACCAGTAAATGTGATGATTGATGTAGATGCACAAAATGGTAATGTTGCACAGAATTCACAGCAGCAATCACAAAATATCAGTGGACCTACAGTGTCCTCTAGCAGTGGTTCACATACTTTGCCATGGACAAGCAGATTGAGATCAAGAGAATCTCCTCAAAGCAATGCAGATAGTGGTACGCAGGTATCATGAAAAGGAAAAGAGAAGGTAGATCAGTGTGAATGCAGGTCACTCTTATGTGGATGGTGAATCCAGTGGCTCAGAACAGAGCATTGATGATGAGTTGGGTACTCCTTCTATTGTTACACCTGGAGTAAGGAAGACCAGGGATGTTTTGAGAGCACTTGGAAGTGAGCCTATTTTGCGCAGGTCTAGCAGAGCTAGGTATCCTGTGGATAGGCTGAAATATGATGGATTTATAGCCATTCACTATGCCTATATGGTCAAAGTGATATAGGAACTAGAACCTACTTCTTTTGAGCAAGCCATGGGAAATGAAAAATGGGAGAAAGCCATGGATGAAGAAATGGATGCTTTGGAAGCAAATGCTACATGGGAATTGGTGCCTTTGCCTAAAGACAAGAATGCAATTGGCTGTAAGTGGGTTTATAAGATCAAGCACAATGCAGATGGTTCTATGAATAGATAAAAGGCAAGATTAGTTGTCAAGGGGTATGCACAGACATATGGCATTGATTATGAAGAAACATTCAATCCGGTTGCAAGGATGGCAACCGTAAGAGCATTCATTGCTATGGCTGCATCAAAGGGATGGTCTTTACATCAGATGGATGTAAAGAATGCCTTCTTGCATGGTGATTTGCAAGAAGAGGTCTTTATGGAGCAGCCACTAGGTTATGTTCATGCTATTCATCCTGAGTTTGTTTGCAAGTTGAAGAAAGCCTTGTATGGCTTGAAGCAAGCACCTAGAGCATGGTCTGACAAGATAGGACAGTATCTTGTCACTATTGGCTTTCAGATTTCCAAGGCAGATTTCTCACTCTATGTGAAAAAAATAGAGAAAGGCATTATGCTGCTTGTCATTTAAGTTGATGATTTGATCATCACAGGTGATAGTGATGAAGATATCCTTCATGTGAAAATGCTATTGAAGCAAAAGTTTGAGATGAAGGATTTGGGAGAGCTACGTTATTTCTTGGGCATTGAGGTGATTAGATCACCAAGTGGGATACAGCTCTTGCAGAGGCAGTATGTATTGGACATGCTGTCCAAATATGGGATGACAGGCTATAAGCCTATTTCAGTTCCTTTGGAGTAGAATGTGAAGCTGAGCACAGATGCAGGTGAGCTTCTGGAAGACCCTACTATGTACAGACGGATAGTAGGAAGTTTGATTTATATGACTATTACCAACCCAGATCTAAGCTATGCTATTGGATTGGTAAGTCAGTTTATGCAGGCTCCAAGGAAACCACATTTGGATGCAGCTAGATGCATACTCTGGTATGTGAAGTCCACATTGCAGTATGGACTATTTTATGAGGCTGGAGTTCAGATACAGTTGCATGGATACACTGATGCTGATTGGGCTAGTAGTATTTCTGATAGACGATCTACCAGTGGATATGTGTTCTCTTTTGGGAGTGCTGCAGTCACCTAGAGCAGCAAGAAACAACCTACAGTTGCCTTGTCGAGCACAAAGGCTGAGTACAGGGGTGCAGCAATGGCTGCATGTGAGGTAGCTTGGTTGCATAAGCTACTTTATGATATGCATCAGTCTACAGATGGGCCAGTTGTCATTTATTGTGACAACATGAGCAGTATACACTTGGCAAACAACCCAGTCTATCATGCTAGAACAAAGCACATTGAGGTGCATTATCACTATGTGCAGGAGAAGGTTTTACTAGGTCTTATTGATCTAGTTTATGTCAGCACAGAGGATCAGGCAGCTGACATATTCACAAAGGCATTGGGCACAGAGAAGCTACGCAAGTTTAGAGACCTACTTGGTGTGCAAGAATTGGGATTGAGCTCGAGGGGGAGTGTTGAGATATCGAGCTCCACTCGCGATATGCCAGGGTGACCGTTGTGCATTTATGTCACCGACTTGTTAGCTGCAGATGCGGTTGGTACACCGCCCACGAATAATAGCTGGATGACAACTATCCTTATCTACTCTAGTTTGTGGCTCAGTTAGTATGCCACATTAGTTAGTTTAGTTTGGTTTGAGACCCACATATAGGGTTCTTCTATTTCTTTGTACTTGAGTTCTTTTGGCTTTCACAACTAAGAAGAGGAAAACTATTTTCAGCCTCCACTTGTGTGTGTATTCCCCTTGTGTATGTGAGAAAGCCGCAAGTGAGACTCCTTCCCTCTCTCCCACTATCTTCACACCAGTAGAAGTGGACCTAGGATTATCAGGGCTAAAGGAAGGCGTCCATTTGTTAAGGTAAAGAGGTTGATTATGACTGTCCATAGCCCATGATGTAGAACTCTTGATGCAAAATGTCGACGATCTTCTCTGTGGCTGGGAGTTGGCATGGACTTTTTCGAGCGGGCGTTATAGATCACTTAGGGGACATGCTTGCATCTAAGAGTGCTGCTATGCTCAAGAGGTGAAGGTTGGGCTTGGGCTCTTCCGATGTGCTAGGAAATGTGAGGCGATGGCCACATTTGGGCATCATATGTAGAGGGGGTTCATGGGAAAAGCTTCTGTCGATCTTGTTGTTCAAGGGACTATTCGTCAGTTTCACATGCAACGAGCTGCCAGTGATTTTTTGTGTGTGTGAGGGATTGCTTATCAGCTTGTGTTTAGCACTATGGGATGTATTTGTGATGATGGAGTTTGTCAGGGAGAGGTCGATGAGAACAGCTATTGTGGAGGTCTGAGCCTCATTTGAGTGAAGAGGCTTGTCGCGATAATTTCTCGATTCATACCATGTATGTTTATTAGTTGTCCCATCGATAAGGAGAAACGGGTATGCATGAGACAGATTTCCTTATTGGTGGAGTAGGGTTGAAGGGCTATCGAAAGTTCTTCAATATGTTGGAATGGAGCCGAATGGCAAAAACTTAGTCAGGTCGGAGATGTAGTGTCTCCTTTGATGTGAAGCAGAGTGAGGGCAGGTGTTGGAGGTTAATGTGAGTGAGAGTGAGGTCGGATGGGGGCAATGATGTCGCACGTGTTGTGCGCCGGATCAGAGTTGGAGTCGGAGTTGGAGTCAAAGTTGGATGTTTTTGTTAGACAGTTATCGGAGTATTGTTGGGGCCCGGCTCACCACTGTGCATGCTTCTTTGAAGTTTGGCATACATGCATCACTTATTGAATTGGGCTAGTCTAGATTAGAGTGGACCTAAATGTTGCTATAGATGAAACAACATGCTTAGTGTGTGCCTATTGGACTGGTGTCGAACTATAGTCGAAAGCTATTAAAGATAAATTGGTCAATTTGCATAGCTAAAACATATATAGGATCATGATTGAGGTCTTTGTAGAGTTGCAGAGACATTGTGTTGATTTTTGCTTGAGTGGGGTCAAGTCCAATATAAGGTTTGAGCCTGAAACTGTTGACTGGTTTGTCAAATATGTTCCCCGCTATGTAGAGAATGTCATTTGCCATTGCCTAGGTCATGGACAGACCAAATGTGCCCTACTTGCTATAGCTATCTACGATGAGAAAGTAGATGTTGCAGCTCAATTTTCCATTTGGGCACAAAATGCAAAAGACAAGGAGATCAAATTAAAGAAGGCCCAATCCCGAGCCTAATTGCAAGGAAAAGGAGCCTGAAGCGAGGAACCAACCCCCTTTAAGAAAGGAGCAAGAAGCGTTGAGCATGTAGGTCAGATAATTTGAAGGTATCTTGCTCAAAAACATCAAGTACTTTGAAGGGACCATCATATCTGAGCTTGAACTTTCCTAGAGTCTTCCCCAACCTTCTATTAAACATTAACACTAAATCACCTTTTTTGAACAATTTGAACTTTATGTTTATGTGTATCCATGCTGCCCTCCTTTTCTAAATTATAAACTGCATGAGCTACCAGTTGGAGCTTCTCCTAATAGCAACCTACTCAAGTAATCAGCAATTTGTGCAAGAGAGTATGCTCTCCTCCAACTCCTTGAAGGCAGCCCGCCATTTTCTAGTTCCCTTGCCTTTCTTCCCTCAAAGCTCCTCCCTAGTCTCATCATGGAGATCGAAATGCCAACTTGGAGGAACTGCTCATTATCGACTTGCTGCTAGCTACCAGCACCTCTAGTCCGTCTACTCGTGAGGAGCTGATCCACACCGAAGATCGTTGCTTCAAGAAGCTGGCCAAACAACAATCTAAAGACCATGCCCACTTGGTTGGGACTATATCCAAGGAAGACGAAGACGATGCAGACATCTCTACTCCAATTCATGCTCTCACTACTCACATCCAAGATCTCTCTCTAGATGAAGAGGTCTATGCACCAGATGATCTTGACTTTGTTTTTTGAGTGTGTCGAAGGTACTCTGCCTTGGGAGTCCCCCTAAAATGAATGCAAATAAATCATGTGTGTTGAATCAATAAAGGTTCTCAGCCTTGGATAGTCCTCCTAAAATGATGTTATTCTCTTTTACTTTATTTGTGTGTGGCTTCCTACCACTTCATGTTATGAAGCCAGGGGGGGATATACTATGAGAGTCCTATTATTGGCATTGATGGATTTCGTTATCAGGCCTGGCAGAGTTCCAGGATGTTGGTGCACTCCCTAGACCGTTTTGTTGGGTCAGGTAGCCATGCTTCTCTTTTGAGCCTCTGAGCTATTTGGGATATACAGATTAGTAGATTCATCATGTCATGTCTTGTTCTTGGCTCCATTCTAGTAATCTCTCACCTTGCCTTCATGGGGGGGTGTTGGAACATGAAGCCAAAGTGAGTGTTTTCTAGTGTTCTAGAGTAGTACTAGACTACTTTATATCCTAGAGTGCCATGTGTCACTATGGGACTTATCCCATATACATATGACACCTAGAGTGTGTGTGCCTATTCTATAAAGGCATTGTACTTTCTAGTTTTGTTACATCAATCAACATCAAGCTCTCTCGGCCTACATGTGAGTACTCTTGGTTATCATTGCTTTGCACTTGTATTGTCATTTCATTTCCATTTCATTCCGTTCCTATGCCTTCATAGTCATTTGCAAGATGCACACAACCTGTCTTTCCACTGTCATAAGTGGAGAACCATTCCCTATGGGGAGTAACATGGAATGAAGCACCAGAATCCAAAATCCAATCCTGGGAATATGCATCATTTGAAGTGGTAAGCAACTCTGCAGATAAACTAGACATGAAGAGAATGTCATTGTCACTATCATGTGTGACTGCATTGATCTCCTCGATCTTCACTTTTCCTTTGTCCTCCCTTGGACTCTCTTCCTTTTGATTGCACCCCAATTTGCATTCTTTTTCTTATCCTTTTGCTCTCTTTTTAGCTTGTAGCAATCCTTTTTCATATGGCCCTTCTTGCCACAGTGGTAACACTCAATGTTTCGTGCCCTGGATTTGCTACGAGACTTCCCTCTTTCTTGGGACTTCCCCCTGAACTGTGATCTACCCCTTTGCACATTTAAGGCTGCATCCTACTTGTTGCCATCCATAGACTTCCGTCTTATCTCCTCGGCGAACAAGCTACCCACAACATCATCAAATTTCAGTACTCCACCAGGTGCAAAGTTACTGACAGCTATACGGAAGGTATCCCATGAGGATGGCAATGAACATAAGAGAAATATTGCCTTAGTCTCCGCATCAAAATTCATTTTCTGAGCCTGAAGCTGGCTGAAAATAATATTGAATTCATTCAAGTGAGAAGCAATGGAGACCCCTTCCTTCATCTGCAGCTCAAACAACCTCTTCATGAGGTAAACTTTATTAGAGGCAGTTTCCTTCTCATAAGTGGCACATAGTTTCTTCCACAAATCTTCCGTAGTCTGCTCATGTACTACTGTGAAATAAACTGA
The DNA here is from genome assembly GCF_047967505.1 of Dipteris shenzhenensis. Taxonomy (NCBI): domain Eukaryota; kingdom Viridiplantae; phylum Streptophyta; class Polypodiopsida; order Gleicheniales; family Dipteridaceae; genus Dipteris; species Dipteris shenzhenensis. The sequence goes on along the minus strand of NC_141601.1, from coordinate 56,022,639 downwards.
CTCTGCAAGATGAAGTCTAATAGTAGACTTTGCTAATGCATCCAACTCATTCCAATCATCCTCAGACATATTTGCAGGCTTAGCTTCAATCCCTGCCAAGGGTTTAATCTGCTTCTTTTGAATAAGCACATCCCTTATTTGTTCTTTCCACAAAGAAAAGTTTGTCCCATCAAACTTTTTAATGTTGAAAAACTCCTTTTCGGACATGGAAGAGGATGCCATGATGCAAATGAAACAAAATCCCTAATGCTAGTACCTGCAAGAGAGAATCACATGAAATACCAGGTGCACCCAAATGTGTATGCCACAATAGAGTGAAATATTACCAAAATTCAAAGCTCAAAGCATCAAAAGATGCATCTGACTCATGTGCATATACTATGCATCCATATGAGCAAATCTGGCCCAAAAGAAAATGCCAATAAGTGCCAAATGACTTAAGCATAAACACTGTCCACTGGCATATGCATTAATAATATCTCATCCAAGAGAGCATAGCACTATCAGTGCATCACCAGCAATGTGTCAAAGCTGTCCCTCAGCATAAAATAGCATCCATGTGCAAAGCGTCCATAAAAAATAGCATCCCACAAGGCAATTTGGGCCTATCAGCGCATCCAACAAGGACCGCAATGCATCCAAATGGCCTATAAATCATCCACTGCAACCCAATGCATACCACGAATGAGCACACACTGCTCAAACTGCAACCAGAGTGATCTGCATAAGGTATGCTCAAGAAATCATAGTCCCACGGTAATGAGCGCTACTGAAAATAGAACTTGAGATGCCTCAAAACATGGGTGCCTAGAAGTTTTAGGACCTCCTGAGTCCACCGGAACTAACAGATCTGCAAATGGTTACTCCAAACTTGAGTTCCAACACCCGGGCAAAAAACGCAGAAACTGACACAGTGAGCCAAAAATCCAATGAAATGATCCCAGATTCAAGAATGAAGGTGTTTCCAAGCTCCTGAAGTGAAGTGGACACCAAAAGCAAGCAATAGTTGCCTCTACAAGTCAATATGGAGTCTATGTCATCGAACGGAACAGGGAAAAGCTCAAAAAACGACTTTTTCTTTGAAACCACTTAATAGGCTCTCAAAACCACTTCGTAAAGCCAAAGTGACTTTTCCAAAGGTTCGTCCAAGGTCTCTGCACACTCGGATGCAAGTAAAGTCACCCACAAAGCTTCCCACAAAGCTTCTCCTTCCTCCCACAGAGCTACTGAGCTTCCAAGCATTCACGCACGCTCAGCTAGATCACCCGGGCTCTGATACCAGTTGAGAGTGCTCTCAACGGAAGCAAGAACGGAAGAAGGAGAGAGAGAGACAGAGAGCCACACAAGTTTTGGTGGGTGCAGAACCACACTAATCTTCTTTTTTTTCATTCATTTATATATGTGTTTGAGTATTGTACATAACCGGGGTGAAGGCACAATGACCTTTAACCCCCACAGATAATGGGGATTCCTCTTCTCCTCGGTGCTCGCACCAAAGTTCACACTGAGGACCATGTTTGTGTCCTTTCATGCCACAATATGTGCATGTTTGAATCTAGTTTTGCCCTTATTGATTTTCCCAATTGTGCTGATGGGGTCTTCTTGGTTGTGGATTGTTGAATCTCTATGATCTTTAGCTGCCTACTACAATTTGATTGGTTGCCACATGTGGGGCTTGGTTATTTGAGCTTTGTACATGAGGAGGGACTCTTCCCCTGTAATTTGGATCATACCAGCATCTTTCGTTGTCATGCTTGTCCTTCCCACAAAATGCACAAGTAATTTTAGGTGGAGGTGGGGGCATTTTCAAAGTTTCCAATTGTTCTTTGATCATTTGCTCTACCTTAGAGAGCTTGCCTATTTTCTTCTTGCCTTTTGATTTTGCTATGTCCTTGCTTTGTCTTTTCTTTTTCTTGGAATTCTCTTCCTCTTCACTCTCTGCATCTGATGTGTCATCTCCTGTTGCATCACTTTCCTCTTCTTATGCATTAGTATCTGTTTCTGTCTTAGAATCTGTGTTAGAGACGGAATGTATTTTCTTCTTTTGTTTTTTGTACCTTGAGTCAGTGCCAAGTCTTCTTTCTGCTCTTTATGCAGCATCAACCATGTTGTTGAAATCATTTACTCCTCCAAGTTGATCTCTACCAGTACTGATGTCCGTAATTCCTTGTTGAGTCCATTAAATGTTGCTGCAAACTGCTCTTTTTTTGTGAGGTCCGACAGTTGTCCGAATTCGCTTGCAGCCCATCTTGTCTCAATTTGTCCGACATGACTCTTGGGATCTTGTCTTTTCTTGCCAGTGAATTTAGTTGATTTCACCAAGGGATTCTGCATTCTTGGCTATTGTTGTTGTCTTTGAGGTGGAACTTGTTTTCTTTTTGGAAGTGGAGGCAGTGGATTGAAGTCGAGTTTCCTTTGATCTCATACAAATAAGTGTGCTGCAAAATTTATCACAATACTCCTCTTGATTAATTCTTCAGTAGGTGATTGCACCATCGATTGGGCGTCAGTTTCTTCTGTACCATACAAAGAATTGTCGGAAGAACTTGTTCCACTCGGTGTGTAATCCGGATCATGGAAAATGTTGTCGTGATCATCCGTTTGTGTGCTCGCTTCCAGTCTATCACAGTTTCTAGTGAAGTAGGCATAGCCAATTTGGCAAGGTGACATTTGCTCCTAAGAGTTATCCAACATGAACCAAGGCACTCGCCATGTAAAATAAAATCAGAGTACTTTAATCAGTGACTACTGTAGATTTGCATCTAGTGCATTTTCATGAGTAGTATGCTGGCACTTTCTTGATCTTTTGGTCTTCAGTACTTAATTATGCTTTGTGAGCAGTAGGAAGTTGGTCTGCTTGGTCCTCCCTTATATTGTCGGACAGGAGTCAGACCAAGCTCTTCTTGGCACTGATTGTGGATTTCAAGCTATAGCTTCGTAGGCACCCCACTCATCGCAGTCTATTCACTTGTCCAGAGTGTGTGGTGGTTATCCAGCTGATTCTCTTTGAATGAAGTTGATAACAAAAGCCTTGAAGGACTTCCAACTGTAGTCCACCTTCAAGTGATTTCTGTTGGATTTCTTTTGTTGAACATGGTTTTGTGGCTTTCAGCTTTGCGCAAAGTTGTCGCTATAACAATGCTTCATTGTATGCTTGACTTTTGTGGAAGTTGTTGCGTCTACTAGTCGATTTCTTGTGTGGCATCGTATATCTTACTGTTTGCTCTTTTTTTGTAGAATTACTATGTAGCACATCAACCAACAGTCAGAGTTCAAACACAGTAGAGGATCGCTAATAGTGTTAATGGTGTCTCCAAAAAGCTGGAAAGCATGTACACATATCCACACTTGGCAATGGTAGTGCCAGGGTTGTCTGACTAACGTCGGAAAGATGCAAAGATAACTCAAAACATTAAAAGAACTGAGATCACTGTGTATACAATAGAAATGTTACTAGTACTTTGTATTCCAACAGATCACCACAACCACCCTCATACAAGAGGTGAAGATCAGCTTATAACATCACCATCCGACTTCAGTCAAGTAACAGTCAGAAACAAAAAATAGTTCAAAACATGATGTGGTGGATAAGGCCACTAGTACTGGCTATTGGGGATAGTTATATATGTCCCTACAGTTACAAAATTATCCACTACTCCCTAATGTAACTTCCCTTTACTAGGGGTGTACTAACCCTCCTTGGGTGAAGCCCATGTGGGTGGAGAGGTCACCCTCAACAGAGGTGCATTTGGAAAAGGTTAAGATGTGGAGGTTGGAAAAGTTAGGGACGAGAGGTGGGGTCTTTTTATTCTTCCTAGGGAGGGTTCCATCTTTTGAGAACTTGGAAGATGTTTTGAGTATGAGTGTGAGATTCGAAGGAATAGCTATGTGACAAGGTTTTTGGAAAAAGGATTTTTGTTGCGTTAGTTTTTTTTTAGCATTTGTTTGTTTTTGAAATTGTTTGTAATACTTTGGTTGGTTGCTCCTTCATGTTTACTAGTGTAACTATTTTTTAAATCGTGTGCCATTCATCATTTAGCATTAATAGGTTTACCAATCTTGAGTCTTCATCACAAGCTTTAGCCTGCACCCTAAAGTTCATAGAGTAACAACCCTACCAACACCTTGGGAGATGCACGTCCAAGAGGCAATGCTCTCTAACATGAGAAATGGCCTTACAGAAAGTGAAAGGGGTGCACAACTAGATCAACTAGCTACAAAGAGGGCAGCATTATCTATGTTGGTGTCCCTTGAAACAAAGGAGAAACGGCTTGGGCGCATAATGTCAAAGATGTCAATTAGAAGGACCAACATGGCTCTAGCAGTTGAACGTAGAGCAAAAGCAAAAGCACGATCATCCCGATCCGAGAAGTCTGTGGGCTTCAATAGAACACAAGAAAAGAAGAGACAGCCTAAGTGCAGAAGTCATTGTTACAGTGATGACGTTTTGGCACAAAAATAGTACATTTTCTAATATGGAGCGTATGGAGGATGATCATGGCCATGGAGGTGATGATGACCGTGATATGATAGAGGAGGATGATCATGTGATAGGAGATACAAATATTGAGACCATTACCCATGAGGATGAACCTACCATTGGTGATGCTGATTTCGATGAGCACGAGTAGCACAAGTAGTAGTGGGTTGAATGTATTTGTAGATCTCAAACACTGGTTTGGATTTTGAAGTAGATAGTTTGGCAAGGGTTGATCTCATTGAGGATGAGATTGAGCCGTAGCCCATCATTGATATTGGCAAAAGTATTTTACATATTGTCTCATTCTCCTCACCTCACTTAATTTTTGTATATGTGGGTTTGCAAAAAAGCATTGATATTTTTGTTAAAATTACGTACTTTGGTAATCATAGGCAATGTTTGGAAAGCAGTGATGTACATTTATCAACCTGCACCAAAATCTCACTTTCTGTATTCTCTATTTTGCATCTAAATCCGCGTCTAGTTCACAGTGCAGACACACTAATAGATGCGCTAATAGACACGCTATTAGACGCACCTGTATTTTTGATATTCGAGCAACGCCTATAGATGCACCCACTATTTTGTGCATCTATAGTTACTTTGTGTTGTTGTGACATTTAAGCAATTAACTCATATTTCATAGAGTTTGCAGTATGAACATGCAACAATGAAATACTAAACTAACATTTTGCAAAACCAATAGGCAATAGCACTTACATATACTCTAAATAATTAAAACATTGCAAAATTAAAAAAACATAAGCTTTTGCATACCTGAGACCTAGTAGTGGTCAATAATCTTCTCTCTGGAGTTACCAATGTATAATTTGAAAGCCTCTCTATTGTCTTCACATGTGGTCCTATATAAAAATTGTTATTGAAAAATACATGCATGCAGACTGCAACACAAGCCTAACAATACAAGATACACATGATTCAAAAAATAATAACACAATAGTGAGCTTTTTTTTAGGACATATACTGCCCAAAATAGGACACAATGCCCAAAAGTTTTGCCCAACTCACTATAGGACAACTAACCCAAGATTCATCCACTACACAGTACCTATGTCAGAAACGTCACACGAGGACTACTACTACCCAATAATAGGACTTGTAGCCCATAATACACAACAAATAGCATACAATCATAGGCAACACATGAGAATATATATTAGGACTACTCTTGCCCAAAGAAGGACAAATGACCCAAATACCTAAACACAAACTCTACAATTAACAAACTGAGTGTCAAGGTCCTTGCAATGATACGTATCACGCCACCGTGGGAGACAGCCCAGCAGACACAGATACATGAGCTCTTTGCATCGCTTCAAAGGGCCATTAGGGGACAAATAGCCCAATCTGCGTAACAAGCTAGGTCTCATCAACACTTTAAAGAAATGTCTGTATCAAGGACTAACACAGCCTAAGAGTAGGATAAATGGCCCAATCAACAAATCATTTCAGAGCTTAGTTCTAAGAACAATGAACAACCAAGCCTGGCAAGGGTGTGCTGGCCAAGGAGCTGTCTCTACACACTTCTCCAAATCTGGGGGACTATATTATGTATTTAGATAGCCCATCGAGATTTAGCCATCTCCTGGTGGGCCTGTCGGGCTATTGCAATAGGCTATTGCAATAGCCTGCCGGGAATAAATTTCATGTTGGGAAAATGGATTATCCCGCCGAGGCTCATCGAGAAAATGGATTATTCCGATAGGCCTCGGCGAGATAATCCATTTTCCTGACGGGGTAATTAAGTAGCCGGTTTACAGGTTAATCTCTAATTGGTTAATACACATGTTATTAACGTGAGTTTACAATGTAAGTACGCAATGTAAGTACGCAATGTTATTAACGTGAGTTTACAATGTAAGTACGCAATGTTAATAACATGTTCACGTTTACGATATTACATTAACAATCCCTGGATAGAACCTAAGGCTCCAGTGGCATTTGGCATTTTTACGATGTTGCTCTCATCCGCCCCTGCTTTGCTACTTGCAGCTTCACACGCTTTGCTACTTTGCTCCACACACCCTCCTCCAACTCTTTTCTGCCCCTCCTCTACTTTACTCCATGCTCCCTCCTCCAACTCTTGTCATGCATCTGCTCCCCTGCTCATCTATTGCTCACCCACTCATCTTCACCATGCCTACCACCCGCCCTCGATGCACTGTGATCCGAATGTTATCTGCCTTCTCATATAAGGTGATTGTATTGCACTCACCTGGAGTAGAAATCTAGCGCTAGTGGAGACCCTTTGTTCTGGCGGCCGATTCCCCCCATATCTGCATGTCACGACCTTAGATGACATGCTCACCTCTGGCCTCTTTATGGCTGTGATGTATGGGTTCCCCCTAGGCATTGACAAAGGCCTCAGGATTTTCACAACAGAGTACTCTCGACTTGTTGGGGGGGCCGTAATCTGAGTCCTGGCAATGTGCATTGTCTTTGACCTCTCCATTGTCTCCTCGGTTCACTCCCTTTAAAAGTTTAATGCAACAAACTGAGTTGGCGACAATATTGAGTTGTTCAAATTTTCCTCTTGCTCCACAAGTCTCATAACCACTTAGCAATGATTGGATGTAATCTTTTGGCCTCTAAGGCTCTCATCAACCTTTTGGCTCGTTGGATGTAATGTTTTGGTCTCTAAGGCTCTCAACAATTGCAAAGTTTTTATTACATTTATATAATCTCTTTTTGTTCAATTTGAGGCTCTCAATATGCATTGTTGTTAACTTTTATATTTAAATAGTTATGGTCGCTAGATGTAATCTTTTGGCCTTTAAGGCTCTCAGTAATTGCTGACTTTTTATAAATGTAAGATCCCATGTTTAATTTTTGCTCAGTATGAGTTTTTCATTTTTATATAACCTGTTATTGGATGTAGATGTACATTGTAATCTCTTTCGGTCAATTTTCACTCAATGAATTGTAGTTGATTATCTAGATGGCACCACCGAGCCTCCAATCACCGTGATGGCTCGAAATACTTTTGCCCTCATTTATATTTACTGCAACAAGGACTAAAATACCAATAAAGTAGGACTACAATTTCCTTGGTTAGGACCAAAATAGCACTAAAATGGCTCTAACGACCCACCATTATGGTTGCATGGAGATAGATCTAAAAAAATACAATTAAACTTTCAAAAAATGCAATTGACGATATGGCCCTTGAGGGGTCTCCTTTAGGGACAAGCGACTATATCGACAAAGGAATACTCTTCAATCAGGTTAATTATGCCTTGTTTGGAAGTTGCTTCATGATTAATAGCTAGTCAAAGGAATACTCTTCAAAATGTTAATTATGCCTTGTTTGTAGGAGATTTATTGAAAGTCTAAGGCATATTTTTTAGGAATGTGTGAATGAGGGGTGTTTGGGAAAAAATAGAGGATTCTATTCGAAGTGTGGGACTGATGTCAAGGTTGTTATGTAAGTTTTACTTAATAGGTGCCCATGACATTGGAAAATGGGCATTTGTATTGGTCACGATGCCAGAGTCATCCAATTAATATAAGGCCAAATTATCCTAAGGTCATAGGCTCGATTTCAATTAAGGCTCCAAAGCATCAATTTCAAGGAAGTTTCCAAAAGTTGTGTGTGGCAGTATTGCACTCTAGAAGCTCTAGGGTTGAAGAAGTCGAGGGGAGAGGTAGAGTGGGGTTGAGTGCAAGGAGAGTCACAAGTAGAGGGAGATGATAAGAAGGGTGAGCACTCAAGGCAATGAGGCAATAAGGCAAGAGGTAGGGTGATGGAGAGGATTGGAGAGATGGAACGAGGAGCTTAGAGGCAAACTAAAGGTTGGTGAGCGACTGAGAGGCGCAAGCGCATGGAGGTGCAACACAAGCATCGAGGTGAGACAAAGCAACACAATTAAATAAATTATTTAACTTATGTTAATTGAGTTTGTGAGGCATGTGATAGACTAATTAATAAGAGAGATTGACATTGAGTAATCAATGTTTGTTAAGGATCCTCAACATTTCATGTCAATTGTTGCTCTATGTCTCGACCTTGTTGGCAATCTAAAGCTAGAGCATGAGAAATTACAAGATGGCTTTGTGGGAGGAATTCAATTAAGAGATTGTGGTGCATTATTGGTTGGTCCATTGGGAAGAAACTTGTTAGATTTTAGTATTGTCATTATTCAAAGGAACTAATTAATAATACTGCTTAACTTAGTTAATTGAGTTTGTGAGGCATGTGATAGACTAATAAGAGAGATTGACATTTAATGATCAATGTTTCTTAAGGATCCTCAACATTTCATGTCAATTGTTGCACTATGTCTCGGCCTTGTTGGCAATCTAAAGCTAAAGCATGAGAAATTACAAGATGGCTTTGCGGGAGGAATTCAATTAAGAGATTGTGGTGCATTATTGGTTGGTCCATTGGGAAGAAACTTGTTAGATTTTAGTATTATCATTATTCAAATGAATTAATTGATAATAGAGCTTTGGTGAAAATCAATACTTTGGTCTACTCATCAACATAGAGGCTTTAGACACTTAGATCCTAGGTTGTGTTGATTGTTCAAATTGTTTTGTGGACAGTCTTTTTGTGTATATATCTTTTTTTCAAAGTTTGAATGATCACCAATATTCATGAATATTTGACAAGTTGCAATGTCGACAATTGTCTTTTTATGTTCACTTTCGAGAATTTACAAGCAAATGCTTTATTCATGTGTTTGTGCTGGACACAAGTTTCATTATTCAAGGTATTTGTTCAACTTTAATTTCTCAAAATATGATATGAAAAATCACAAACAAAGAAATAATACAATGACAGGGTTTAGATTGTGTTTTAAATTTGTCATTATATGCTGTCTTTGAATTATTAAAAGACTTTTTTAATTTTATTTTAAAAAATCAACAAGTACAAAACAAAGTTATGGAAGAGAGCGCCCAAAAAATCCATTTTCTCTTTATGAACCTTGTATGTCCATGATTTTATTCGTCATTGTGTTCCATTTAGGTGCTCCATGATAAAAATATATAAAAACATTCTCTTGATGAACCTTGTATTTTATTTTTAAAAAATCAACCACATGTACAAATCAGAGTTGTGGAAGAGAGTGCCCAAAAAATCCATTAACTCTTTATGAACCTTGTATGTCCATCATTTTATTCGTAATTGTGTTACATTTAGGTGCTCCATGATAAAAATATATAAAAACATTGGATCAATAGCAAAACCTGTGCATTCTTTACGATTTTATATTAAAAGAAAATTAAAAACTATGAAGTAGGATTCCGGGAAAAAACAATGCTCTCTCAAGTTTCAACCATCTTGTGCAGAGCGCAAGGTCCGGAGGAACGTCTCTTCCGGGTTGTCTCATCTTCGGCAGTTTGAAAGTAGGATGGACGAGACATTTCATTGCCATCACCCTGCAGGAAAAGTATCACAAATGCGGTGCGATGCCTATTTCGAGATCCTCTCGTGAGGAATGACATCATTTCTCGGCACATTAGAAACATCAAGAAGGTGAATTCGTGTACAAATCCTGCTCGGACCAGGAATGACGGAGAAATAGAAGCTGAATGCGTAGAATTCAAAGGGTCAAATCTTAAAACCAGCGCCTTCGGGCAGTGGTCACTAGCAAAACGATAGCAACGCGGGTGTACCAAAGAAACAAAGAAAGAGTGTACTACCGTCTACGTACAATTTCTTATGTAATGTCTCTTCACCAGTGACCTGTATATATCAGGGAAATCTTTATGGAAAATCCCAGGAGGGCACCGCATGTGGGCTAATTTCCTGTGGCGCTAACCATTTCCCTGAGGGAATAATTTCTCCCATTTAAGGTATATGCCGCTCTAACTTACAAGTTATAGTAACAAGACCAACAACTGAAACTGCCTCTATAAAATACATGACTCGATCGATCTCAGCAGAACTTGGCAGATTTAAACAGTAGGGGATACATGAAGGAGTTCTGATAGGTGAATCGCATGATTTCTCCACGCGGTAGACGCTTACCGCCGTTTACAAGGCAATCATTATAAGAAATGCGCCTGAAAACATTTGGGTTCACCACCCCCGCCGAAGCAAACCAGCCACAGGAGACGTGGATTTCTGACGGAGCACAGTTATCCATGCAGGTGTTGTATATCTGCACAATGAAGTGAGGGACACCGCCAATTGTATCACGATATTGTGAGATGCTTATATCTCTGTCTGTACAAGCAATATCTGCAAATATACAACATAGAGATCCAATTACTCCTACATATCAATGAACATGAGAAAACAAATGTCGGTTGATGCCTCCGTCTCGTAATGCAAAAGTAGCTTCCAGTTTTCAACCACGCTAGCAACAAGTAATCCATATCAAGAAAAAGAGCGAGATCGTTTTTCGTGACAGTTTGTGCCGTACATTCGGTAAGCACTAATCTCATATGCTCACAATCCATCCAACATAAAACTTCCAGAGAGAAGCCGTAGTCTCAATCTTAACCGATCTATACAGATGACCAATCTAACACACAGAAGAGGCGCAATGGACGCTCCGAATACAACAGTACAATAACGGACTGCAATGCACGTAGTTAACTTTTTGAACAAGAGATGAGTTATCTTGAAAGTTAGCGAAAATCGAGATCTGTGATCCGCTGACTTAACTATCAATAATCCAAAAAATGAGGTAACATTATAGACAATCGTCGTTACATCAAGAACTTCAAGTTAAGCCTTTTCAAAACCACTCGAGAACCCACAGTGACAGTGATGACACGCGTAGCCCACACAAGTTCAATGAAACAATGAGTCTGGTTACAAAGACAAAATTCAATATTGACCATTCTCTTTGATATTTTACAAGACTCTCGGCATCCCTTGCAGGGAGTATTTGCACAATTGTAAGGACCTCTTCGAGGCTACTCTTCCAAGCTAACTGAAGGAGTTCAAAACTGGAGCGACCACTTTTGTTGACCGTCGGAATTCGCAAACATGTTTTGCTTTATGCATCTTTGTATACATTAGCAAAATTTAGCCGACCTGAATCTCAACGGATACATGAACGAATTTGCGTACTGAAATCGGACAATGTCACCGTACTTCAATGGTTTCCCACCATTAACAAGGCAGTCATTGAATGCTATCCTCCTAAACACACTCGGGTTGACTAAGGGGGCGGATGCAAACCATCCACAGTAGACATGTATATCTGAAGGAGCACACCCAGACAAGCAGGTATTAACTATCTGAACAACGTATTGTGGTATGCCAGGCAAGCCATCACGGCCTTGGGAGATAGTGATGTCTTTGTTTGTACACGTATCTGCAATGTCCACCAAGGAAAGGAGTATGATCACAAGAGGCAAGGGCGTCGCTCGCTTGACCTTGCAGATAACATCAGCTCTACCAATGCTGCATACGAGAGAGAGAGAGAGAGAGAGAGAGAGAGAGAGAGAGAGTTGGGCTGGGTTTTGACGAACTTACTCAGCATCCGACGATTTGAGTACTGGTGAGGTTGCTGATCAACGAATGTGACATCTTCCTCGACTGGAATGTCCCTACTCCGGCCTGGCGAACAGCCGAAGAAACCATGTCAACCACAATCTGGCGTAAGAAGTCAGCTTAAAAGGGAAAGACTTGCAGAAAGCCACCTCTCAGACTGGAGCTGTGAACGATTCCGGCCTCGCGTGACACAAAATCTTGTCGATCGAGGCTTGGAGATTCAGGACCGGTTCGCAATGTAGAACCTGGCAACAACAGCAGGAGTTGCTGACAGCAGAATTTATAGAGAAAGGTGCAAGGATCAAATGGCAGTAGTCGTCAGGATGAGGACAAATTCTTCCTAGCAGAGCACAATTGCAATTCAAATTACAAGCATTCGGTTTACGCTAGTTGGATGCAAACAACAAAGCTGTGACACCAAAATTCGCCTCCGAAAGACGACAGAGTGCATTTACCATCTTGTGGATAGATCGAAAGATCGGATTCGCGTAATTGAATGTGTAATAAAGCAGCAGCAGCAGAAGAGGAAGATGAAGCTGGGGGGAGGTTGCCAATGGGAGGAAGGAGGAGAGGAGGCAATGCCTTTGTGAGCAGACGGATTTCTGCAAAAGTGGAGAGGGGTTCTTCTTCCATCCTATTGAAAACGGCCGATGTAGATCCTGCGACAGAGAGAGAGAGAGAGAGAGAGAGAGAGAGAGAGAGAGACAAGATTAGTGCTTTCACTCGCACATATATCACACCTCAGCACCACTCATGATCTCAATCTATACAAAATCACATTGGTGTACGAGAGAGCGTTCACAGAGCCTGAGAAGCGTTACCGAGGCGTGTTCCCGGAAGGAATGGAGCTAAGATTCATAAAGAAATGGAGAATGAAAGGAGCAATGAAGTTAGCTAAGATGCAAATATAAGCAGAGAAGGGAACGAGCAAAGTACCAGCAGTGGGCGAGGAAGGGGGGGGGCAGCTGGGGAAGGTGAAGCAGCACCAACAAATGAGAGCAAGAAGCTGGTGAAGCATGATGAGGGAAGAGAAAAAGGACAAGGGAGGAGGAAAGCGGAAGAGATGGGGAAGGGAGGATGAAGGGACTGAGGAAGCTGTAGTAGACGTAGAAGAACAGTGGGGAGTGTGGCTGCTGCGAACGAAGCCAAAGACGACGGAGAAGAAAACTTGCATGGCAAGCTGATAATCATCACCATCACAAATTTACAATCAAGCCGCCGCAACCCAGCTTATAAACCTCCGACTCCCTCGCCTGCCCACGTTGCATCCTACCTGGCCGCCACGTCTACCTCCACCTTCTACATCCTGCCACGTAGCCGCCACCTCGTCACCCGGTGTTTTGGCGGCTGCCTTCTTCACCCAGCTCCCAGCCGCCGTAGACCCCGCCCTTTAATACCTTCTTCAATTGCGTGGACCCCACATACTCGCGCAGGGGATGTTCGGAAGGAGAAGTTAAATGCAATAGCATTGTGGGACCCAAGTTTTATTTTCGAGATCTTATTCATCGTAGAAGAAATTCCCGACACTAAAGGTGGTCATGATGCACGAGGAACGCAAGCGCGCTGCTGTGCGCAGTGAGCCGCCCACACACTGCCACCAAACTTTAGACTGCCCCTGCCAGCGTCCTTCCCCGCTCCACGTGGGCACTAAAGAACAAAAGAGCAAAAAGACATTACATTTCTGACAGTTCCGTGTCCTGTTCTAAAGACAAAATTCTACCACAGCCTTGCCAAGGCTTTAGAACCAGTGCACACACTCTAATTTGAGCATGGCTGGTGCCCAGACCAGCGGTGCACTCCAAATGTTTTCAGGACCCTTAAATCTGTTCACGCGGATAAATGCCCTCACTCACGGAAGACCAGCTCCACCGGTTGCTCCTATCTTGAAAATGTCAGGCATCGTCTCTGCTTCCCCTCTGCAGGATCTACACCGGTGAGCTCAAGAAGTCTTGACCTGTTATTGCAGCTGAAAACTAGTGGTGCAGTGATGCTACAATCCTCAACCGGAAATATAAAGGTGTGAAATAGAGCACCAATGGCGCATAGACGTGCAATCCATATTTAAGGGTGTGGACTAATTAAAGTGCACCCAACCTCACTTTTTCTTCAGCATGTGCACTGAGCCTTACAAGCTTCCTTCCTGTGTCCAAAAGAGGTCAACAACCTTTGAATCTCCTCCAGGTAGCTTGGTATCGACATTCTTCCCTGTGGCAATCTTTGGAAAGCTATTTCATTCCTAAATTTCCATATGAGAGAGACGATTGCAGCCTTGAGTGGCTGGACTAACTGGAAGGTGAGCTCATATACTTCTCTCTGTCACAGAGGAGCGCAATTCTCCAGTGAAACTTGATGTGCAGCTTCATTCCAGATAGCTTTTTCTCTACAGCCGTCCACAATTCCCTCTAGATGGGGCATTCACGTGGGCACTAAGGTTGAATGCTGCCTTTCCTGTCTTATGAATTGCAAAATTACTCACGCACCACATGCAAAATTGACAACATCTTGGATATGTTGAAAAGCAATTCCTCAGGCCGTCTCCATACCCCCCATTGAACCACTTCCCAACTGCAACAAATTGGGTAGCCCCTATAGCATATGGTCACGCAACCTTGCAACCAATCTTACCACCTTTTGAATAGAATTTTGGGAGTGCCTCAGGTACCCCCACACCCCGAGGGGTCCACTAGGGTTTATTGTATGGTACCACGTGAGTGTAAGGGAGGGGGGTTATATAAGGGAAGGAAGGTACATTTTATAAGGTAAGATCCCGTAAATAGGGGGTAGATAAGGGGAATTCTCATATATCTATTGCACATAGGTGACGTCTCCTTATTACTAGTAGTGAATCCCCCGTGCCCCACACCTCCTACATTAGATGGAAACCTACTATTGCCACTTTTGAAAGGGGCCATAGGATTTGCTGCCCGCAAGCAGAGCCTAGAGGGCCTAGCTCAACTTTAACTGACTACGAGCTAGTTTTCACAGTATGGGGACACTCAACTTAACAATAGTTGCAAAGATGGGGTGCATTGTCCCTAGCAAGCCTATGGGGACGGCCTCTTAAGGTCAATGCACATGGTGCATGATTGGGGGAAATACAATCAGGCCACACACTTTAATCTGACAAGGCACATTTATGCACCCTCAGTGCTCTATTTTTAACCTCCATATTTTGGGCTACCGATCGCACCTCTATGCCACCAAGTATCACCGAGAATAACCCGCAGCCCACATCGATGTAAATCCTACAAACGGGAGGCAGAGGGGACACTCGGACAACACCTACCCATGAAACTCCTCATCCTATTTATGCGTGTGATCAAATTTAAGGGTCCTAGGCAATGCTGGTGTGCAGACCAATCGTGCTCAAATAAGCCTGTGTGCACGAAGCCTTAATCTAATGCCATATTTTGCACCCACAAAAAAAGAACATCTTGAATATGTTCCATGCCTAGGCAAATGAGCTTGTTACTATACTAAATTAGAAGGCTCTTACCTTCATGATGCATGCAATCTGATCGCATAGGCAAGTAAGGGCAAGCAATGAAGCAGCAACAACAAATGAGAAGCGAACACAATGAACCCCTCCATTCTTCATAAATGGATAATAGCCTACTCGAGTCATCATGTGCCAACAGTTTTCACACATTGCAATCTCTGATACATCTATCTCACCCCTCTAACTTCTCCTCCATAACCAGCTACTCGTGCTCTGAGAGCACAATTTTTTTTTCCCCAAGGAAAAAGTAAATCAAAATCAATAAAAAAGATCTACCAAGGAAGAAAGGCAATAACCACTATAAATCGGACGGCAACATCCTACAGAAAAGCTAAATGGAAGTCTTCCAACCAATGTTGAAGCTAGTTGTGCAACACAACATTGTATAGTCTTTTCTTGTAAGAGTTGCCACTCTACTCTAGCAAGATGGGAAATCTATCAATGCTCGAGGTTCATGTAGAGCAACTCCAAAAACTCCTAAGCACCAATTCAGATGGGACATATTAGGAAGGTAGCATCATCATTTTGTAAGGCTACCATAATAACACAAAACGATACCATGCATAACAAGAGCTAAAAATACCTTAATCCATTCTAATTGCATTCTAGGTGAGTTTTTCATTGGTCAAGCTTCTCCTCTATTATCAAAGTTTTCCTCTTCTCTATGCACAATAACAACTATAGACTTGCACACCCCTAAAGGGGGAGACGTGTTTCTCAAGCATTCCTCCTAATGGGACACAATGAGAAGCGGACACAATGAACCCCATTTCGCACTAGGCTAGGCAATGTGGCAAGATCACAAAAAGCAAAGAAAGTTTGGTGGGAGGGAGGGAGACTATAACCTTTTTCATAGTAAGAAAATGTTTTTCTCTCCATGAATAGGGGGCAACGTCCTTGCAATATGTATTAAAAGAGACCTACATATAAAAATGTAGTCAGCTATTAACATGGCCTAAAGTTCTATCACAAGAGATAATCATCCCTAGAGGTGGTAGCAAAATCCCTAGGGGCTTTGCATAGTAGCCTTAAAAGTATCACTATTTCCCTACCTATCATATCTGCCTCCCTATACAACATCTCTATGACCTATACACAACTCACCCCCAAAGAATATTCTACATGTATCCTTCACTCACCCCTACTTGTTGCCTTGTAGATTCTCCTAGATGCAAACCACTTCATCAGCTTTCTTATCACTTCAAGGGGCTCTCTATTTGCTCCTCCTACCTAAAATCTAATAATTAATTAGCTGCGACATGCCTAATTGCAAATTAACCTAAGCTACTAGCTAATTAACCTATCTAATCTATTCAGAATTAACCTATCTACTCTAATCATTGCTCCCTCCCTGCTCCCTATGCTTTCGCCTCCCGCTCTCTCCTCCCTCCTTCCCTTCTCTTCTGCCTCCTTTGCTTCCGCCTCCCGCTCCCTCCTTCCCTCTTCTTTCTTCCTCCCTCTTTCCCTCCTCTTCTGCTTCCCGCTCCCTCTTTCCCTCCTCTTCCTCTCGTTCCCTCCTTCCCTCCTCTTCTTCCTCCCAACTCTTGCTTTACTCCTTCCCTCCTCTTCTGCCTCCCACTCCCTCTTTCCCTCCTCTTCCTCCCGTTCCCTCCTTCCCTCCTCTTCTTCCTCCCAACTCCTGCTTCACTCCTTCCCTCCTCTTCCTCTTGCTCTCTCCCTCCTCCCTTGCTTCTCCTTCTCCCTCCCTCCCTTCCCCTCTCTCCCCCTACTCTTATTCCCCAACTCTTTCTCCATTTGTTGGAGCGGCCTCACAGCCCCCCCTATCTGCACTGCCACTCCCACCTCCTGATTTTATACCCAACTCAAGAAGCTTCTGGAGTCTGAGGCTTCTTGAAGAAGCCATGAAGTGTCCTACGAACATTTAAGACTTGGTGGCTTCTCGAAGAAGCCACCGCCAAGAAAACTCTTGAATTCGCCTCTCCCATCAATCATAACATACCTTAATCAGACATTTCTGCCCCTTCCTCTTACATACCTTAGTCCCCTTCATAGATTCCACTCCCACACAAATTAATTAATAGGGGCCCAAATTCAATTTTGGGGTCCCTATTCACATTCTCAAGCTATAGTGGAAATGCTCTAGGTTCCCAAGATGAAAACAAATGTATTGAGGAGAGGGATTCTCACGAAAGTATTCGAGTTCACAATTGCAAAGTCAGAATTTACAAAGGGCAAATTGCAATTCATCATAAACAAATGCACGTGTCAAGGTAGAGTCTGCATGCGGGTCAGAGTCAAGACTCCACCCCGGTGTTACTCGTCCCGAGGAGCCCCAAGCTTTGACTCCCTTAGCCTCCCTTGGGTCTCGACAGTCCAAGTTCCAACTTCCAACTTCCAACAGATGAACTTCAACAAAACAGACTACAGAAGTAGTAACAATGTCACCCTGGGAATCTTCGACTGAACAGGCTAAACAAAATGGCTCCGATTATTGCCATGGACGATCAGTCCGGCTCAGTCACGCTACCTGGAGCGCAACAGTGTCTTTCTCCCTCTCATCACCCAAACATGGACAGTAGATCGTCGCGAGGAGTCTCTCGCGCCGAGCGGCCGACTTGGGTTACCAAGAAGAACGTCAGCGCCATCCACATCGTTGTAGGCACCTCTAAAATTCCTGCTGCCTAGCACCGATCCAAGGGATGAAGCAATTTCCCAGCGCATGCCTGTCACCTGATGTTTCCTGTCGCCCAGAACCAGCTCAACCAGGAACTAGCCATGCGCGCCGCTGGAGTCCTGCGTACAGTCAGCGCATGTTTCTGGATCGCAACAGTCCTACGAGACGCTCAGACGGCCATCCTTTCATAACTGGCTTTCGGTCTCAGCAATGGGAACTGAACTAAGTCTGCTGGTCTGGGGGACTTGCCGAATTGCTTCAGTAACTAGCAGCGCTTGTAGAAAGGAACTGCGTTCTGAAGTCTGATGAGTGCATTGGTGTAGAGATGCCGGCCGTCGGGTCAGTCGACCGGAAGTGACGAGAGGGAACAAAATAGGGCGCGGAACGACTCCTGTGCTGAGAGCGAATCTGTTATTTGACGACGCTGCATGAGAGTCCAGACTCCACGGAGCGTATAGCAGCGAGTTCAGCCTCAGCTCACAATCTCAGATGATCTACCAGACTGCCAACGTCTACACAACCAGAGACATAATGCCAATTTCTACTACCTATGCCAGTCCCCACAACGTGTTTTCAGCATAATCGGTTCATGTCCATCGGCGAAGGCAACTAAAATACACAGTGCCATTTGCTGTGTAGTGAACGAGAAGGTGTGAATCGTACAACAACTCGGTTCCAATTGGCAAGCCAGCGACTGCAGTCTGCAGCGCCCCGGCCATTCCAGTTCTTATTATTCGATCAAGCAGCGATTGGCTTTAGGAATGCAAGCGTGAGAATCTATGAGGAATTGAGGTCGTGCAAGCTGGAACGGATATTCAAAAACTTACTCACGAGTGAGGCGACACATCACGCGAGGATGAACCGTGGCAATGGGCATGATAGCAGCCAGGGCCCAGGCCTAAAGTTTGGAATTTGGAAAACTCTCAGGAGTCTTGCGGCAGGTCACCGCCGACCGGGCATCACGTCAAGCAGAGGATGACAGTGTAAAAGTTGAGCGAATGGAGTCGTAGGTAGGGAGAACAACTGCTTTGTTTTAAGAACGCGGCACACGTCATTAAGCACAGCGGCGCCGTTATCAGACCTTAATGTTCTTGAAACCCGGGTATTATTACGACGGCTTGGTCCCCGCCTATTCGCATTGGGCTAGCGCTCTTCTCGAGCCGAAAATTTTGGGAATTCCAGCCCAAACAGGTGCCAGCGAGGAAAACACGGAAATTCAATTAATTAGTGTGTCGAGGGGGACGGGAGTGGTATAAAAGTTATGTGCTGATTAACGTCCATTAAGGTTTTTAAGTGCTCGAGAGGAAGTCTCTAAAAGCTGCCCGAGAGGAAGTCTGTAGAAATTGTCAGGTCTATAGATAATGAGTCCTAGGAGATAGAGGGAGGAGAGGGAGAGGACAGGGTGGAGAGGTAGAGGGTTGAGTGGAGAGAGAGAAGAGGGAGCAAGTGGAGCATTAGGAAAAAAGAGAGATCATTTTGGGGTCTTTTAGGGTTTAGAAAAATAGGCTCTTGACCAATCAAAAGAGGGCCAATGTAACGTTAGAAAAATACTAAAAATTTGTAAAAATATAAAATAACTCATATTCAAAATCTTTTTCTTTTATTATGTTTGACATACGTGATCTTCAAATGATGATTTTTTGTGCAGTATTTGATGATTCTAACATCGCCAACATGTCCAGAGTGGGCCAAAACCCCCAAATCAACCCTGGAGACACTAAAAACCGATGCCCCGAGACCCAGGAAAAGGACAAAAATGCCTGGAATGGGGGATTTGCACAAAAACGTGATTTGGCCAGCTAGACAATTCCACCTGGCCAAATTGCATTTTTGTGTCCAACTGGCCAAATCGCGTTTTTGTGCAAATCCCCATTCCGGATTCTCCAGCTGGCCAAATCGCATTTTTGTGCAAATCTCCCATTCCGAGCATTTTTGCCCTTTTTCGAGCCTCTAGGCATCAGTTTTCAGTGTCTCTAAGGTCTATTCGGGGGTTTTGGCCCACTCCGGATGCACTGGCGATGTCAGAATCATCAAATACTGCACAAAAGATCAAGGATCTTATATATGCATTTAATGTGAAGCTTGAGTACTAGACTGACATTTTTGCAGTAAGTATCCGCATTTTATGGCATTTTCCATATTTTGAGTGCAATAAAAATACGTAAATAGTGAATTTCTTAGAGGGCCCCAAAATGAGTTCCCTTCTTTCCTAATGAGGAAACGGGATAGGAGAGGGGCCTGGGCAAAGGGAGAGAGGATGTGGGGAGCAAGGGAGTGGAGACCATGAGCAAAGAGATGGAGCAGAGAGAAGGAGAGCAGGGGCGTAGAGACTGTGAGCGGAGAGAAGGAGAGTGGAGGCGTGAGCGGAGAAGGGGAGGAGAGAGAAGCGGAGTGGAGAGGCGTGAGCGGAGGCACAGAGGGAGAGATGGGAGATGGAGAGTTAGCTTAGGTTAATTAACATAATTAATCAATTGAGGAGCGAGATACAAACTAATTAATTGAATTTAATTTCAGAGAGCTTAAGATTTTGGGATTTCTAGCCCAATAATTGAATGTTGGACTAGTTGAATCCTCTCGAGTCTCTACCTTCTCCACTCTTTCATCTCCAAGCTATTTTTCATTATAGACTTCTCCAACAGGTTGCAGATAAGCCATTCTCCTTTTTCCTGGCAATTCGACACACGAAGACATGGTTTCTCCCTGCCGTGCCAACTGCTCATAGGGCAACCTCCCCAGTGACATGCGTTATGCAAGGAGCCGCACTTACCATTTTCCCCCCTTTCGTTGTTTTGGGGAAGGCAAGCTAGGAATAAAGGTTCTTCTCTACTCCATGGAGTAGCAGCCAAGCGTCGATGAGGATTTGAAGATGTTGTATTGAATTTGGAGGTGAATGACTTCACATGCATGGAAGGTCAAAGTGAGTAATAGAACATGAGAAGGTGCATTGCACTAATGTAGACTAGGCATTGAATACAATAGAGGATGCACATGATGAGCAGCACGGATGATGATTATCCCAATGGCCCATCCTTTTGCAAGACTCCCCCATCCTTGGATGGTCTCTATATCAGGTAAAATAGACGGTCTTTGAACTTTTCAAGACTTCTCATGAGGCATTGCTTTTGTGAACAAACCTGGTGCCTGGTCCTCAGAGAACTAGCTGAATAGCTCCTTCTTCCACTGAATGATTGATGAAGTGGTAGAGGATGTCGATGTGCTTGGGTTCCTTTGCGAAGGTAACATGAAATGTGCATCCTAAGATAGACTTGTAATTGGGGCCACCTCATGCATTTGCATCATCGAATCCCTCAAGCTATGGTTTTTGGCTTTCTTTTAGATAAGCTAGCCTATGGTTGGTTGTCCCATTGAGGTGTTTCAAATTTTCCATTCAAATGATGGACACATGGCTTTGCCATAAACTTGCTCACAAATCCTATTAATTAGGGGATATCAGGCTGTGTTGATGTCATCAAAGAGATGAGGTTACAAACTGCTTGTTAATGGCATTGTAATGTAGGATTTGAGAATGGACCACTTTTTAACTTTTACATGTTGTGCCTGGACTCCAGGGATGTTTTTATCGAAGCTATGCTTATATATTAATATACAATCTTGGCGAAAGTTTATCGAGCTAGTTTTTTTAGTTTCACAATATTTGTATAACATATTACACTTTTAGACATTTTCTTTTGAATTTTAAAGAAAAAGGTCTAAATCATGACGAAACTGTAAAATTTTTCTCATAAAAGTTTCAAATCTCGGCGAATTTTTCAAACCTTTATTTTTAATCAAGGCATACAAACTTTCGTCACCAATATAAAAGTTTCGCTTCTTAATGAAACTAATAGGGAAAAATCATCCATGCTGGACTCGATGGGTGTACTCAAAGGTATAATTCTGGATTGCTACAACATAGAGTCAATGTAGCTTTTTTGGCCATCTGTTCTATCTCAACACCTAAAATGTAGTGCAAAGATTTGAAGTTATGGATTTAAAATCGAGTAGGGGAAGTGAATTATTGTGCATGTGTGAGGGTGCTACAGAGGGAGCTCGCCCTGATCCCACACTCGCTTTTGGAGTAAGAGTCAAGAGATGGAAGGAGATGGGCCTATGGGAAAGGTTAAGCCATAGCTTGGAAAGTTGGTGAATCATGAGAGCAAGGCCTATTCATTCTTCATAGGGAGGGTTCCATCTTTTAGGAGTAGGGGATTGGTTGATTATGAGTATGGGAGTCTTTGCCATGCTCTTTAACTCTTTAACTTTTAAGAAGTTTAAACCTTTGCTTCATGAAGCCTAGACAAATTCTTTTCTAGTATAGTCATTAGTAAATGTGGCAAAGTATTTGCTAACACCAAGCGATGGCATATTGGCTTGCTTGCATAGTCCTTGAAAAAGACTTTATATTGTTTCCATAAAGGCATCCATCACAAAAATCTCCCTATTCAATAGATGGGAGTATATTGACCATGTTTCTTTTAAAGAGAAGATGTCCATACATATGGTGGCACCATTTAAGATAGTATCTATAATCATGCAAGCTCTCTATCCATGGAATGCGATAGCGATCTTGTAAAAATGTCATATGTCATTGTAGAACTTATAGTAGATTTGCAGCACGTCTTAGCACATAAAACACATCACAAATGAACTCAGAAGCTATATTTGTATGTCACTAATCCCTTTGATTGGAAGTGCACAATTTTGACATCTACAACTCCACTAGTTGAATCAAGTGTCTTGTGCTTGCAACACCTTTGTTGTGATGCACTTGATTCCACTATCCAGTCATCATGGTCTGATTTCTTTCATGCAATTGAACCTATGCATGGGAGAGGGAAGAGGGGAGAGAGGAGTGGAGAAGGGAGATGAAGAGGATACAAGAGCAAACTTCAAGAGAAGGAAGAGAGCTTGTATTCCAATGTGAGGACATAACAAGGGGACAAAAGCCAACCACTTGGCCTTTTATACATGCCATGTTTTGGAGGGACGGCCAACCCTATTCTCTCTACAATCAACTTGGGCCCATCTGGCTCCAAGGCACAATCCTAGCTCGATGGAATTGCCACCATCCATCAAATGGCATTGCCGACCACATTGGTTAACACTATTCTTGATCAAATCCCATGGATTGTGTAAAGGTCATGGTGATTGGAGTGTTGTTGATGAAGATCATTCCTATTGTGCACTTATCTAAACCTTCCCTAGTTGCATTGCTTCATAGGTCTTTAGTGGATCCTTGGGTGTGGAATTGTTGTTGGTAAGATTTATATTTTGGTTGGTGAGGTGTTGCTTCCAGCACCATATTCCATCGTAATTGGCACTGCACGGAATGAGCAATTGCAATGGCTATCTAGATAGTGGGTAGATGGATCAAAATGGAGCACTTGTGACCTTTCAAAGGAAGAAGTAGAAAAAAGAAGTAGAGTAAGTACTACCATATTATCATGCTTCTCCTTAAGCTCCAATTTGATTTGAGTTGGACTGTATTGGATTCTCATCAGACTATATAGTGACATGCCATGTTTTGTAGGTCCGGAGTTGTGCATGACATTTTTTCTTGATTTTCTGTATAGCTTCTTTCTAAACCCATTTTATGGTTAACACTTCATTGAGATTGTTTTCTTGAAGCTCCTTTGAGCCTGATAAGGGCGTGGCATGATCTAGAGCTCTATTAGTATGAGTCATCAAATCTAGAGGATTCTGATAATACACCATACAAACTCCTTAAATGAGGGCTATGGTTGAAGAGGTTTATAGCATCTAGGCTTCTAAGAAAACCTCAAATTTAAAAGTGATATTACACTGGGAGGCTCAAATGGTTAAGTGGATACTAGTGGCAAGCAAAAAAAAGAAGAAGAAGAAATTAAAAGAAAAAAGAGAAAAAAAGGGAGGAGGGAGTTACTTCTGCTAAATGGTGGTGTAAGTAATTGAATCTATAAAAAAGCTTGGAGGGTCACAAGAAACTCATTCAAACCCATTTGGTGTCATCAAAATCACCCTACAATCAAATTCATCCCATGGACTTGGTGTAGAACCACTTATTGTTCCGTTGATGGACGAGTTCCTTGGGACACCGAGGGTTGATATAACCTCGACTGGCCCTAGATTTGTATAGATGAAGGGAAGATGTGTCACTGAGACATCAATCGGGATCTCTATGGCGAGAGGGTTTCTTCCCATGGTAAAACCTTCCTTTAAGGCCTCCGTAGCTTTCGTTGCAATATATTCTTATGGGTCTACTCCATTTTCAGCAAAAGGGTCTTGTGCATCTACTGCAATGGAGGTGGGATGAATGGCACATTAAAGGAGTGTTTGTAATTCCTTTTTCGGAATCCCATCAAGGCATTTGAACTACCATTTCCTTGCCCTTTGTGGACCCTGCAGTAGGTTCATGTGACACCACTCCATTTTTAGGAGTAGGTTCTTATGTAATTATAGCCGGTGCATTCTTTATTGTAGGTTCAAACTTTTAGGGGTGAAGTTGCCCTTGTGGCAAGCACAAGAAGGTGGGTTACTATGTTGATGAAGTTAGGGATCTATATTTGAGGGTCTCCACTCATTGTTGTGGCTATAGAGGGCTATAGGCAATCAAGAGAAGGTGAGTTATTATGTTGATAAACATTAGGGATCCTGCTGCCGTCGTAAAATATCCTTGAGCTCGTAGTAGTCGATCCTGAATCCTGATCCCAACTTTCTTGTGCCTTTGTGAATTACCTCCTCTCACCTATTCAGCTTCCATTGTATCATCGTAATAAAGTGACACATGTTTTTTGTAGCAAATGTGAGTAGGATCGCAATGTCTCAGAGATCTTTGTTTTTTGTTGAGCCCAAGTTGCTTTGGAGAAAGTTGTCAATGAAAATAATTCATCATTCACATTGGAAGGTTATTGTGTGACTTCTACTGTGTCTAGTGTGGTAGGTTCCTATGTAGCTGCCATGAAGCTTGATGCTGAATGTCTAACTAAGGAAGGTTCCTGTGTAACTCCCAAAGTAGATTCTATTCTTTGCTTGGTAGGTTCTTGTGTTGCTATCCCTTTTTTGGAGACAAATTCTTGTATACTTGCCATTTTCTTTGAAGAGAAGGTAATGAATTCAATGGCATTCTAATAGTCTAGTGGTAGTCAAGTTGGTTCTTGAGTTACTATCTATCTTGAGATAGGTACTTGTGTATCTACTTGAGCAATAGAAGGTAGAGGATGTCCTTTTGTGTGATTCTTTTGTATTGATGCTTTTCCCTTGTCCTTGTGAGCAAGTTCTTATGGTTCTACCTTTTTCAAGGTAGGTCCAGCTTGTGGCTCTATTCACCAATATTTGCCTTGATTTTGCATAATGTGTTGGCTTAAATCCAAAGATTTTCCCTTATTTGTTGATGATGAATATTTTAGAGGCCTTATCTTGCTTTCCTCAAGAGCAAATTCATCCCTTTATACCCACAACAATGAGAGTGGAGACCCTGAAAGTTGATCCTACAACACTGAACAAAGAATGCATCGGTAGTAGTTACACAAGAGCCTGCTCAAAATGGAGTAGATCCATAAGAATCTACTACGGTAGCAAAAAATTAGACCCATAAGAATCTATTGCAGTTGTAAAGAATAGTGGAGACCTGAAAAAAATGTTGCCACGAAGGCAACAAGACTCCTCACCAACAAAGGTCCCCGTATATGTCTCGACAACACCTCTTCCTACTAGTTAATAAACTATGATAAAGGTCTGAATAACTAAGACAGCCAACTCATGGCCATCAAGGCCAGTCAAAAACAGATAAACCCCTGGTGTCCCAAGACTTTCATCTCACCCTCATACACACAAAAACAAATCCTACACCACCAACTCCAAGGGATGAGTTTGATTGTAGGGTGAATTTGATGACACCAATTGGGCCTAGATTAGTTTTTTATGATGTTCAAATCTGTTTTCCACCTTCATTTACTAATTCCATCATTCATCAGCTAACTCCAAATATCCATCTTCATTTTACTTAATCTTTTTCTTTTTCTTTTCACTACTTAACACTAGTACCAACTTAACCATTTGAGCCTCCCATAATAGTATCACTTCTAACATGGAGGACTTTTGTAGAATCAACCTCATTATTGTAGCCCTCGTATAGGAGTTTGTATGGGTATTATTAGACTCCTCTAGATTTGATGACTCGTACAAATTGAGCTCCAAATTGTGCCAAAACCTTATTAGGCTGAAAGAAAGTTCCAAGAAAAAGCCTCAAGGAAGTGTAATCGATACAAGAAAAAGCCTCAATGAAGTGTAAAAAGAAGTCCTATGAAAAAAAGCAAGATAAAATGATGTACAACTTCAGGCTTACAAACATGGCATGCCAATCCTAATAAGAATCTAACTTTAAGTCCAACTCAAATCAAATATAGGACCTAAGCAAAAGCATGATAATATGCTGGTACTTACGAGTCTGCTAACACTAACACCATTAGGAGCTTACATCAACCCCTACTATCACCTTCTTTCTACTAACTTACGAGTCCTTAGAATTTTTCTTTTGCTCTTCATTCTCTGAAAGATCACAAGTACTCCATTCCAATCCATCCACCTAATGTCTAGCCCCTGCAATCACTCATGCCATGTGTTAAGGCTTATTAAACACACAAGTTTATCCTTAAGCGGCAATGATGCCAAGGGGGGTGTCGGTGTGTGCTACGAAGGGGTACATTATGGGTGCTACGAAGGGGTATGAGCCTCTTATAT
This sequence comes from Dipteris shenzhenensis, assembly GCF_047967505.1. Lineage (NCBI taxonomy): Eukaryota > Viridiplantae > Streptophyta > Polypodiopsida > Gleicheniales > Dipteridaceae > Dipteris > Dipteris shenzhenensis. The sequence continues at coordinate 55,995,833 of NC_141601.1, read as the reverse complement.
GTGCCATTCCATTCATGCAATAGAACATCAATTGGTTATCTTTCGTTCTTTCTTGTGTCTCTCTCTTGCCCTCTATTTTGAGCATCTCTATGCTTTGTCCTGTGTTGGGGCAGGCCTATGGCCCCAACACATTAGCAATCACGAATCAAATAGACGCATCAAATAGACATCTACACACAAGAAAATGGTGACTTGATGAAGTGCAAATCAAGTTGATGCCCATGTTGCTATAGATGAGGATCAACATGTGAAGATGTTCATGTCGCATGTGTTCGCAGAGCCACCGAGCCTCATCAGAGTGCTTCTGTAATAGTGCATCATGACGTTTCTCTTAGAGGAAGAATGTTGATCCACAAATGTCATATCATCCTTGGCAGGAGACTCCCTTGATGTTGACAAACTATGGCGGAGGGCAATCCGATGGAGGTTTAGCTATGCTAGCAGCTATTGTGGGCTATTCTTGGCCTGTTGTTGTAGAGCTAACCTAAAGGTCCAGATTACCAGGTACCCTACCAAAGCTTGCTTGCATGCAATTGCAGATGGCTATGTGCATTGGAATTGCATTGCTGTGGAGTGCAAGATGTTGAAGACCATAGAGAATCACCACAATCTCAAGACAATGGCACAACCCGCATGTATGAGGACCACCAATGTGGGCCAATGTGCAGCTAATTGTGTGTATGGCACAGTAGTAGGAAGCAAGGGAGTCCACATTCTTATGCAGACTGCAGAAGATACAAATGACAAGAGATGCAAATGCAGGTGTCATTGCAGGTGGTTGCTCAGATTTTTGTGGGGCCTTTGCAGGTGTTGAGTGGTTTCTGTTATTTGACGTCATTTGTGAACCCATGAGTTGCATTTCAGAGGGGAATCTCCAGTCAATCTTTTGATCATTAGTTTGCATGATGTTCCCAACATCGTGACTATTGAGGGGGATCAAGGTGACAAAGCATGTTGTGTGGGAGAGGAGAGCACACACAAAGGGATAGGAGACACCAAAAGTGGTGGAGCAAATGCTACTCCAGCTTATTCCTCTATCATATATATATGAGTATACATGGGCACTGTACAAGTGGGTGGGCACACTGCCCTTTACCCCAACAACCAGCTTATTCCTCTATCATATATATATGAGTATACATGGGCACTGTACAAGTGGGTGGGCACACTGCCCTTGACCCCAACAACCTCCCACTTAAAGGCAGTGTGCCTTTAAGGGAGTATAGTACACATAATACAATCAGCCATAGGCTGAAAAACAAGATAACCAGACCGTCATCCTATGCCCATTGGCACTTTACAATGTGCAAAGTGCATAGAGGATAAGCTGCTAGCAGACATCAGGTTTGCAGGATAGAAAATGACAAGTTGTAGATGCCTGTCAACCAAGATCTCATGCCAGATCTCACTGGGAGAGTGAACTCTCACCACCACGTGCTCCTGTGCTAAGTCCATAGCACGTAAACTGTCACTGTGTAAAGAAAATGTCTCTGTACCCCCTGTGACCATAAGCACATGCCCTACAATAGACCTCTACTGGTCTACCCAACCTGCATCACCTGCATGCTGCTCCTGGAAGCATAAGGACCTGATGTCCACAACCGCTTCCCTACTGCCAAAATCTACCATAATCATGCTACCAACTCCCATTGCAACGGAAGCAAGGACCGGAAGTGTAGCCCCAATGGCAAACATGTGAGAACCAAGTCTCAACATAGTCATGGATGCATGAAGTACTATGGCTGCTATATCAACCATAACTTGCTGCTCAACTGATCTGTGATCATCAAACCTGCAGTGTTTCAAGTATGGAGCCAATACAGGCAATGGAGTACTCAGTAACTTCCCCCTGTCCATACTGAAATAACCAAGTATCTGACAAACATCATCAAGATCATGCAGCTCCCACTGCAAAGCATCCCTGTCCATAAGGAACCATATGGCAAGTAACCTCAGAAGGATAGCAACCTCCTGAATACTAAGACCATAACCTGTCTCACTGCGCATCACATCCTGAGCTCTCATAACGGTATCAAACCTATGAAGCCAAGCTCTCGAGGGGATTGCTTCTGGCCATGGAGGCACTTACGAAGCAAATACATCAATGATTTCTGCCCATGCGCAATATGACCCGAGTCAATAACTGCAGAAACCGCATCTGTCCTGGCATAACCGGCCAATGGATCATGCCGGGCATCATTAGCCAAGGTATCCTCCTCACCATGCATAGCCTCATCCTCATCTGCAAGAGGCACTCTGCATCCTGGGAGTAAACTGTAACTGTCCATAGAAGATGCATCAACAATCTCCATAGGAGTATAAACCTGTGGAATACTCGAGACATGTGACCATCTCTGACCAAAATCAGGAAGTAATCGTGGCTGTCCCAACTTTATAACCTACTCACTATGGGAAAAACCTCCCACTCCAAGGGATATGGGTTGCCCTTGCAAAGAATTCGGAGGTATCAGTGCACTTACACCCTCCTGGAACACCACTTTCCTGCTATCCACAGTCCTGGGCTATCTAAACATAGCATCCTCTCTAAAATAGACATTATGGCTACGTATCAACTCTCTAGTTGAAGAATCCCATAACCTGTAGTCCTCACTGGACTCACTGTAACCAAGGAAGATACACCTCCTCGATTGGGAACCATGAGAATAAGCCTCGCAGCCAAACACACGTAAATGCTCATAACATGGTGCCCTGCCTGTCAAGAAGTCAAATGGCACTCTACCATTCAGAGATCTCCTGGGTGACTTGTTAAGCAAGTATGCAGCTGTCTTACATGCCTCAGCCCAATAGCATTTGGTAAGACCTGCATACCGTAGCATGCTACCAATCCTATCCAATAGAATCCGATTTATGCCTTCTGCTAAGGCATCGTGAGTAGAAAGATGAGGAGTGGTCAACACCCTCCTGATACCAAGTGTATCACATAGATGCTGAAATCTAGAAGAGGTAAACTCTGCATCACCATCAGTCATCAAGCTCAATAGCCTCTTTCTTGACTGATTTTTAACATTACCCAAGAAGCGCTGAAATGTATCATATACATCATGCTTCTGCCGAATCGGATATACCCATATGTACTTTGTAGTAGCATCAATAAATGTCACAAAGTAAGAGGCACCACCCAGTGAAACGGTAGGCATAGGCCCACAAACTGCACTATGAACCAACTGCAATGGCTCAAGATATTTCTCACTGGCTGTCTTCCTCACAAAGGAGGATCCTGACTGCTGACCATCATCACAATCATGACATAAAATTTGAGAGACATCCATAACAGGAATGTATCTCAATGTTGTAAGGGCTTCCATACCTGCAGTAGACATATGTCCAAGTCTGGCATACCATAAACTAGCTGATGGCTGCTTACTAATCATAAGCTGATACATGCAATGCATAAGAGAATCCAACCCGTGATCCCCTAGCCATAACCAGATTGCCTCTAGCAATCTTCCATGCATGATCACCCAAAGAGACATGATAACCTGCCTCAACCAACTGTCCAGTACTGATCTTGCTCGTAGCAAGTCCTGGTATATGTCTAACCCTCTGTAGAACAAGAATAGAGCCACTAGGCATAACAAGGTGGATATCCCGATAACCATAGACATCCATAGAATGATCAATGCCTATCAAACCACTCTCCACAATGCATTCCTGATATGCACTTAACCATGACCTATGAGGGGTCATATGACATGAAGCACATGGATCTAACATCCAATCACCAAGAATGGGTACATCAGTGGCCAAGAAGGAGGTGTCAGACATAGACAAAAGAATGCCTTCATCACTGCTACTGTCAGTGGAAACCCTGGCATCCACGCCTTGAAGCTCAACATGCTTCTTCTCCTTCTTCCTGTCATTCTTAACCTTGCTCTTCTTCTTGTATTTTCTCAGCCATTTCCAGCAATACTTTTTCATGTGGCCATACTTTCCACAATAGAAACATCTAACACAAGTTCGAGAGCTAGACTTGCTCTTGGAATTCCCCCTTGAACATGACCTGTTTCTACCAATTGATCGACCTTTGGAGTGCATATCAAGGCTGTATTTCAGCCCATCAAGACATTCAGCCCATCATGCTGTAACATAACACTATCATGGTCATACATCTGGCATATACGAGTATAAAACTCATATGCATGGTAGTCTACACCCTGTACACCATCCTGTACCTGCAAGTAGACTGACTTTGAGAGTGATGACTGAATGATAGAGCATGCTTGCTCATCCATGTCATCCCAATCACTCTGTTTAATGCTATTAGGCTTGACACCTTTGCATTGAATGGGCTTATGTTGCCTCTTCTGCACTAACACATCATAAATCTGCTCTTTCCAATACTGAAAGTTTGATCCATCCAACCTCTCAATATCAAAGAGGGCACTACCAGCTGTAGATGCCATATCTATGGCACAATAGCTCACAACCAAAGAGCAGTCTAGTGCAATAGGCAACCCAAATGACCAAAAATATAGTGTTGTCTAGACCAATCAGGTCTCCAAATAAACTGGCTGATCCAATGCTCAAAAGCACTCAGCCATAAAGAGGCATAAACAAGAATATATGTAGCCCAGTAACCTGCCAATGCCTGGCAATTGAAGTAAGAAATGCACTGAACCAAATGAGCAATGCCTGCTCAACCAATGGCAATAGGAGCCCAGCTCAACTATCCATAAACATCAATGCGGCATCCACCAATGCAAATCCATAATGCATCGAAATGGCATTTATTGCATCACCAATGCATCACCTCGAGTGTGCAATCCTTTGGCAACAAAATCAAGCATTCACCACTTGCCAAATGTGCCAAAGTGACTTGCCTAAATGCCAATAATGCCCTTGGACTGAAGTGAGATCCCAATCACTTTCTGTAATTTACTGTGAGTTCCCAATTCACTGTTGTGCAAGAGAAATTCCTACAACAATACCTCATAGCCACTTTGGGCAAAATAACATGCTGTCCTTGTTTTTGAACAGCGATATCTTTTCACTGAAAGACCAGATGCCAAAGCTATAAACAGCAAAGTTGTAGCTTGTAGAAAAATCTACAACTTGTCAGTTGAGCTCAAGAGCCAAATCCTTGTGGATTCTCAGATATTCTCACCTGAAAAACAGCTTCCTGCACATTGGTCACAAATAGACAGTAGACTGCAACTTTTTGTGGTTTTGCAGAGGCTGTAACTCCTGCAGCTTATACCAGATCAATTTGCTTCCAAAGCAAAGTTGTAGTATGTTCTGTGAGCTACAACTTTTCAGTTCGGCATAAAGTGCAATTCCGCACCAGGAAAGAGATATTCAGTCTTGAAAATGATTGTTTTGTCATAAAAACAGCAACAGCAGCAATTGTAATGTCCTGACCAATGGCAAACACAATGCCATAAAATCAGCCCCGAATACAGTATCAAATCAGCCCCAAAATGCTGACAAACCAGCCCTGAAACAGCTCCAAACAATGCTAATCTGACAGGATCTCAATACATCACCGTACCACCGTATGTATCCAACATAGGCAAATAACCATGCATCCAACAAGCTGTCAATGCATCTCAACCAGGCATGTACCACTGTCAAAGCATGTGTCACTGCCACTGCCAAAGTGATGTATCTGCAAAAAAGATATGCAACCCGTTGACTAACTGTAACGGAATGTTCACAAGGACTAAGATGCACCAGAGTATGTCCGTACAAGGACCTAAATGCACGGGAAAACACGAGCTAACAAAGCTCAACTGCAACCAAAAGAAGTTGCATAGTGCACAAGCACATATCCCACACAATGTCCACAAGGCATACTTCTGCAAAATGTCCCGCAACGAGACCAAAATCAGCCAATGCTCAGCTCCAAGACCTCAAATGCAACACCGGCTATCTCCCAAGCATACAACTGCATCAAACATGCAATCCAGACGCTCCCCAACAGCTCCCAAATGAGCTAGAGACAATGGCAAAGAACTATGCCAAGACTGGAACCTGCAAGTGCCAAGAATGGCTATGGCACCAAAATAAGACCCAAATCTGCAGGGAGGAAACATCAATGTGAGGTAATAGGTAGCACAATTGCAAATTTTTAGGAAGCCTGGCGTCGACGGAATCGCAATCGGAGGACTGTGCGAACTCCACCACAAGTTGCATATGCAGCTCTCCAGCACTCCTTCACGGTCTCCTACGCCAAAGAAGTTGCTCACCAACCAACTCCTAGCTCACAGAATAGCAGCAACAATTGCTCTTGATGCCTATCTACTAGCTGCCCATGATAACCAATGCCTCCAACAAGCACACAACGGCCAGCGACTTGCTGCAAAGGATGCATCAACAGCCAACGATAGGCTCCCACGAGACAATGTCAAGATGAACGGATAGCGGTCTCCTTCCAACGCTAGGTTGCTAGAGCACTAGAGTGCTGGAAGATAACCCAAAGTGATCCTTGCAGCTGCATTGTAGAGCAAATAGATTTGGATGATGTCTACCCAAAATCTCTCCATGAATGAGAGAATCAAGCTCTCCAAAGCTCCCGGTAGATCTCTTGATGCAGTGCCCATTCTCCTCTCACCGAGCTCCTCGTAGATCAAACGCCATGGGCTCTGATACTAGTTGTGGGAGAGGAGAGCACACACAAATGGATAGGAGACACCCAAAGTGGTGGAGCAAATGCTACTCCAGCTTATTCCTCTATCATATATATATGAGTATACATGGGCACTGTACAAGTGGGTGGGCACACTGCCCTTTACCCCAACATGTTGGAACTAGGAAGGCCATGCCAATGTACAACAACAAACAACTAGTGGGAGGCTGAGTACATAGACAAGACAAACGAGCCAACAATAGATACCTCAAGAGTAAATCTATGTCCCAAAGAGAGAAGAAGGTAGAATTCACGAGGAGAGCAAAGACGACCAACCAATGCTGGTCATTCCTAGTTGGTAATGTAAGTGCCACTCATATGTGGCAGTGAACGGGCACTATGCCTCTATATATTGTACTATTCTTCTTTGTTGGACATCAAATCATAGCATGAAGAGATCCAGGATTTTGATCTTGCCCATGTGCATATAAAATCATTGGAATGGTTTGATCATTCTTGAAGAAGCATGTAACTTTATTGTTTTGTACCCTAGTCAAATAAGTGCATGATAAATCACACTTTCATGGTTTTCTACAACAATTAATTCTCCAATGGAAAATCCAAGATTTGGATGATGTGGTGGAGGGACATCCTAAATCAAAGATCAGATAGAGCACCTACACCGAGTATCTAGTTCATTGCGGCATAAGGCAGTTTTTGCAGAGAAGGTCGTGGTTGTTGAGGATTCTTGTAGTTGATTTGGGTACTATTGGGTAAGCTTCTTCAAGTGTGTGTCAGTCCATGCCTTCTATTATTCATTTTTTCATCATGCACACATAAGGTTCTCTACCTCGGCTATGCCCAAAATGATTGTACTCCTTTTGCACATGCACATAAGGCATCTGACTTCTACTCATGTGCATTGTGGATTTGCATAGTCCATCGTGAGTGCCATGTGTTAAGGCATAAACACACAGGTTTATCCTTAAGCAATGATGCCAACAAGTGTGTGGGTGTGTGCTACAAAGGAGGTACATTGTCGGTACTAGGAAGGGGTATGAGCCTCTTATATGTGCCATTCCATTCATGCAATAGAACATCAATTGGTTATCTTTCATTCTCTTTGGTGTCTCTCTCTTGCCCTCTATTTTGAGAGTCTCTATGCTTGGTTCCTCGTTGGAACTTGGGACCTATGGCCCCAACACCATGTAGTGCCAATTACAATTTGTTGGAAACATGTCATTAGTAGAAATATCAATCCTACCAGCAACGACTCCAAACCAAGGATCCACTGAAGACCTATGAAGCAATGCGGCTAGGAAAGGTTCACACATGTGCACAAAAGGATTGATCTTCAATGACAGCATTTCCATAACCATGACCATTGCATGATCCATAGGACATGCTTGAGAGTAGGAAGGGGGCATGTTAACCACTTTGGTTGGCAATGCCATTTGATGGATAGTGGCAAGTTTGTAGAGGTAGGATTATGCCTTAGAGCCATATGGGCCCAAGATTATTGTAAGGATCAAAGAAAGAGAGTGGTAGAGAGAGAGAATAGGGTTGGTCCTACCTTCAAAAGGTGACATGTATAAAGGGCCAAATGGTTGACTTTGGTCTTCAGTTATTATATCCAAGTTTGAAGGAATACAAGCTCTCTCTTACTTCATGAATTATGCCTTGCTTCCCTCTTGCTCTTGCCTCTTGTGAATGCCATGCACCCTCTCTACCTTCTCTTGCTCATTGTGTCCCCCTCTTCCTTCTTCCTTCTCATCTTTCCTTCCCCCTCCCCTCTTTTATCTCTCTTCTCTTGTGGATTCAAGATTGCAACGACTTTGAGAGCCACTTAGAGTGACACTTGTGGACCATTCATGGTTGCATTTCTCTCACAAGGAGTATCTTGGAGTAGAGGACTTCATTGGCATTCCTCCATGATCCTCACAACACATGAGTCATTCTTGTTGGGTTACCACAACACTATTGGACACCCAAGGATAGTACCTTGGAAATGCTTATCTCTAGGTACCCAACCGTAATGTTTTGGAGATCTTCTATTTTTGTTGAGCCCAACTTACTTCTAAGAGAGTTGTCAGTGAAGCTAATTCCTAATGGAAGAAGAGGGAGAGAGGAGTGAGACACAAGATTGCTCCTTAAAGTAGTGAGTGTATTCATGTATCATAGACATATATATAGTGGAGGACTAGGTTGAGTTAGGATGAGCTATAAATAGCTCTAACACCCCTACTCAAAGTAGTGGATTTTGAATTTTTGAAACCTATGAGATGTGAGATTGTCTCAACTTTATTGGCAAAAGCATTGCTGAATTGGTTAACGAAGAGTTAGGGCTTGTGCTTGCTCCTATTCTTGCCTAGACACTTTTGAATAGTATTTACAACACATTTATAGGGTTGTCTTACCCTTGTGAAACATGAGCGCAAAAGTGGAAAAGGTAAGGTTTTGATTCAAGAACTTGGAAAAGATAGCCCAAATTATGAAGAAACTATAGCAAATTTCAAATTTGGATTGGGACATTCCTAGACCTAGATATGGGAAATTTAATGTTTTGTTATTGTCAACCATAGTGAAGTGAATGGCGAGTCACTCTCAAATGTATAAAGTGTGAAGAGGCTCATATGACTAAACACAATTTAAGATATTAACTATAGTGAAATCAAGGGAGAGTCCTGATGTAGTTAGTAGTAGTGTGAAGAGGCATATGTGGCTAAACATACAGAGGACTTGTTACGAGAATGTTCTTGTTGATAGTGTGGAGGAGGATGGATCATCCACTTCTGGATCATCATCAAATCACGACAATGACCTTGATGATGATAAAACTATAGGTGTTGATATATATGATCATGCACTTGTAGAGTGAGAAGGTGCATGTACACTCTTTGGTTATGTAGGAATCTCCTAATGTTCATCTTTTTTTGAATATCAGTGTATCAATGAACTTGGCAAACTATAAGGAGTATGCATTGTGTTTTAAAATTATGTAAATTTTGACACATTTAAAAATTCCTAATAAAAATGCTCTTAAATTTAGGACTTTTTTTTGCATACTTTTTTTTCCATAGTGATACTGTGCAATAGTATTTTCAATTATGATAAAAGAAGAATCAAAATTTTGCCTTTTGAAAAGGAATAATTATGATTTAAAATGTATTAAATTTTTTCTTTTTAAAAAGGAATATTCCATTTAGTTCTTGTTTGTGCACAATGTTACCCATTTTATATGCAAAAGTGCTTACTAGTGTCTTGAGAGTTAAACACTCAAAGACCATATTTTATGACTTGAGAGATGGCCTCAACAATGTGAAAGGGGTTAATATCTTAGATTAGCTAGCTACAAAGAGTCTAATATTATCCATTCAAGGAATTTTGGACTAAAAAAGGGCCTCATAAGGAGTGCAAAATGGATTAAAAACTAACAAGGCCTATAGAGTGTCCCATCACCCCCATATTGAGATAAAAAAGTACATCTCCCTATGCCCTTGGTGGTCCCAAAAGTGCACCTCCCTCTCCCACTTGGTAGGGGCCCCCACTTACAAAAGATTGACTCACTTTACGCCCTTTGGGATGGTCCATATTCCCAAAAAGTATCTTGTGGGTACCAACGCCCCAAAAAATTTGCTTTTTTTCAAAAGTGCCAAAAATAGCCCAGAACCCATCCAAACCATGCGTATGAAGCCAAATCACTTTCTAGTAATGAAATCCTATTTCTTCTCACCATGATCACTTTCCAACCCCTAAATCATACTCCTTCTCACCTAATCACTTTTCAACCCCTAAATCCAATTTCTTCTCACCTTTTTTTTTTGTTGTAATCCTAAATTTGATTCGATTGATCCTATTCTACCCTATACTATTCTAAAGTATTTTCCCCTCTGGCTTTTGGTCCAAGAACCTATTTTTGTATTCCTCTCATGGCTTCATTAGAAGTTCGCAGCAACAAGTCATGAAAAAGCACCTTGCACATTAAAGTTGCACTAGAGTATGCTTGAAGAGCTATTTGTGGTGAATAAACAGCCACAACATGCCTGATTTGGTGATCACCATTTTGCCAATGAATTAATTTGTCAGATTTGGTTGCTTCATGTGGAAGGACACCATATGACCCATCAAATTGTGAAATTAACCATTGGCATGAATGTAAACGAATCGCAAGGACCTTTGACTCTGTTAGTTCTGACAACGAGGCTATCGCGTCCGCCTACACGGTCCATCTCCATTGACGGCAAATTATTAGTGGACCAAAATGTCAATAGAATAGGCAAGATGTTGGCCCAGTTCAAATCGGAGCAAGCGAGGGAACCTTGTTTAGTGCAAGCTGACACGTGAGTGCAGACGCTTCTATTCGTCCCTTTCCATGGGGTCGGTGCATGCTGATCGAGCCATCATCACCAACAACGAGACACATATCATTGATGGTATGAGGTTTGTTTGTTAGTTCACCATCTTCACCATGACAAGAGGATGGCTAGTTCTGCAGGTACTGATTGTTCCAATTGCTATGGTCAATCCAGTTTCAATGGCAGTGACAAATGTGAAGAACACCAAGTTTTAGGGGAGAGTTTGCAACAATCTAGATGCAGATGTCTGACAATTTGATAAAATCTATGCACTCAACGTGCCCGTTGTCTTGGACCCATTGTAGAAGGAAGCAGTATTCAAGTCCACTCTAGAGGTCAATGCGTCGGGATGGTTGGCAGAGGATGATTCTACAACATTGAAAGCATTGCAAATCTTGAACCAGGGTGATCAAGATGTGGAGCATTATGAACTCAGTACTAGCAACTTATGCAATGGGTTCAATCATTCGGTGATCAATGATTGAGGTGCTGAATGAGTATTTCATCAACGGTTTGACCAAGGATGTGCAAACGCCTATGGCAATAGTTGGGAAAGCAACTTTACCCTTAAATGATTTGATTAGTTAAGCATTCCATGTGGCGAGGGTGGAACGGCTAAACATCATTGGTCAACCAAGGGCAAGGGCAAATCAAAAAAACACTCTTCAAAAAAGAAGCATTGGGGTAGCGATGAGGAGTCAGATGAAGACAGTTCAGAAGCAAGTTCATCTGATGAAAGTAGTGATGAATCGGAGGAAGAAGAGGAGAAAAAACCCAAGAAGACCTCAAAAGGAGAAAAAGGGAGTTATGTGGCATTCGGAAGTCATTCAGCAAGGCACCCATATGCAAACCTCTAGTGTGTTCAGGGCAGAAATTCAAGGTACTCCATAATGGAGTGTGCCTTGAACCAAAAATGGTTTGCTATCTATTAGTCCAACATGCATTTCATGGGGCAGTGCCATGAGGAGGGTAGGGCCAAACTCAATGGACAATGCCCCTAGCCCCTAAGCTCCGAGCTTCTTATGTGCAAGAAGCTAGGACTGTGGAAGCCCAAGAACAATCTCCCGCCAGAGGTGGTGGTAGAGGAGGAGGCCGTGGTTGTGGACAGGGTAGTCCTCAGGCAAAGACTTGTATTTTCTACCTGGGGGAAGGCCACTAGCAGAACAAATTCCAAAGGCTCAGGAATGGGATTGGTAGAAATTAGAACAAAAAAGCTCGCGAGCAAGATGCCCAGTATGTCAATGGTGTAGATTATGGAAGATGACATGGTCGTCTTGGTAGACGTCAACATCATGACTTATTTGAGCAGAGTGGTGCAGGGAAAATCCAAGAAGAAACTAGCAGTACTCAAGTGGCATGTTCAAGAAGTGGTGAGACAACAAGTGATCCTTGGGTTTAGGATGTGGCTCCAAAGGAAGAAGTGCCCACACCTATCCTAAGACCGAAGAAAGTCCAAAAAGTGTAGTTTAAGGTAGTGCTGCATCCCATCGTGGTGATGCAAGAGCCATCCGAGGAAGAGATCGAGCCCGTATTTTCAAGGCTATTGTAGAACAAATGCAAAGCTAGAGTGGAAAACTCCCCATATAAATGTAGGGATGGAGGACCTTATGGAGGCATCAATTCAGATCTGGTTGGGACAACTGCTATAGCTGGTGCCATAATTCCACAAAACACTCATACCGTCTTTAACTAGAGTGGTAGTGGTACCTAAGGTGGAATCTTTCCATGCAACGTCAGTGCCAGTTCTAGCAATTCCTCTCACAGATATGCAGATACCAATCATTTTCACAATAGCACATGGCTATAGTTTCTCAAAATGGCAGATCAGCAAAACGAGTTTGCCCTATGGGCATATTGAGTGCATGGATGTTTGCTCTTTCCCATGGCTTCCGCAGGAAGAGTAGGGTATTCTCAATATGCAGGGTTCCAAGGCTTTTTGTCACCTACAGATATATCAAGGTTATCATTTGTAGTATATGTGTAGCTTAGGACCTCAAGTCATATTCCAATGAGAGATGTAGGCTTAAGCATGGTAAGCAAACATAGTGCATGCATGTGTAAAAGATCATGCATCATCATGGTTGAGGTAATGAAGGCTTTCTCCTTCATTGGAGGTTGCATGGTTTAGGAGGAGTTTAAGAATTAGAAGGAGGTTCCAAGGTTTAGAAGGAGGTATCAGGTTTAGAAGGTGGTTCCAAGGTTTAGAAGGAGGTTCCAGAGTTTAGAAGGAGGTTCCAAGGTTTAAAAGGAGGCTCCAAGGTTTAGAAGGAGGTTCCAGAGTTTAGAAGGAGGTTCCAAGGTTTAGAAGAAAGTTCCAAGGTTCAGGTAGAGTACATGGTGGAGAAATCGTGCCCCTTGTAGATCATGGAGGTTAAGGGTTTAGGGGGAGCATAGGAGTGGGAGAGGAAGAAGGTGTAAGAGCATGGGGGAGAGAAGAGAGAGGAGGGAGGAGGAGGAGGGAGGAGGAGAGGGAGAGGATGGGTTGCAAGGTTGGAGGAGAAGGGAGGAGGAGTTACAAGGTTAGGACATGCTTTTGGACATGGAGTGCAAGGAAGCATGGACACTTGAGACAATGCTTGGAATACCAAAGTAGAACTCAACACAATGCCCCAAAGAGTTTGGCCTTCATTCCATTATGGGGCATTTATACAAGTTGGAGAGCTTCTCTCTCTGCATGTAGGAATTGTAAGACATTCTCTCTCTACATGTAGAACTTGCATATAGAAGTTGCATGTAGGAGTTGCATGTTGCATCTAGGAGTTGCATGTAGAACTCGCATGTAGAACATGCATGTAGGAATCCCATGTAGGACTTGCATGTAGGAGTTGCATGTAGAACTCGCACATAGAACATGCATGTAGGAATTGCATGTAGGAGTTGCATGTAGAACTCGTATGTAGGAATCGCAAGTAGGAGTTGCATGTAGAACTCGTATGTAGGAGTTGCATGTAGAACTCGTATGTAGGAATCGCATCCTAAGAGAGGTTATTCCTAGACTTATGCAAGTACAAGTGGAGCTTTGCCACTACTCTACACACACATTCTGTACTACCTAAGTTCATGTTGGCATAGAGACAACAATGGAGGTCGTCCTCAGTATTGACTTCATCATGTCATTCATTGTGCTATACATGGAAGCACCTAGCCTGAAGTATAGTTTTCTATTAGGATGCCCTTGGTTGTAGCAAGCTAAAATCAAATAGAATTGGGAGCTGAACACCATGTCAGTGCGATGGGAAAAAAGAAAGTTCGCCTGCCGATGGGCGCGATGACTATTTTTTAGGGGGCAGTGAGGCCAATAATGGCAGAGATAGTCAATATATCAGATGGACTGGAAGATGATGAAGAAGAGGAATTCCTACGAAGCAACACAAACCTAGTGCCATTGTTTATAATAGGTGGAATGGAGATCTCTTCATAATACCTCGTGCTAGGACTGTTGGTCGATCTACGGATACCGCAGCTAGAAATGGAATCGACGGATGACATTCTAACTGTGGATATGGACATGAAGGATAGTTTGGAGGAAGACAGAGAGTTTGAGAAGCGCATGATGTGCATGAAACAAGTGCAAGAAGATGAACTAGAGATGGTATTTTTGGGAGTATATGGGAGTTCTAAGCTAGTTTAGATCAATACTCTCTTGGAGGAGGACTTCAGAATGGAGTTGGTGGCATTGTTCGCAGATGTGTTCGCTTGGGATTACTCTGATATGCGGGGGTTGGACCCAAGGTTCTACCATCACCACATAAATCTGAAGAGGGATGGAATGCCAACTAAAATGCCATGATACCGCATGAATCCAAATGTTGCAAAGCAATTGAAGACCGAATTAGAGTGGCTCCTATAGGTAGGGTTCATTGCACCCATTGAGAACCCAGAGTGGATCTCTCCAATTGTGAACATGCCAAAGAATAACAAAATTTTTTGGATCTGAGTCAACTACTACAAACTCAACATAGCTTTCTCAGACACCCATTTTGAGAAAGTTGCTTTTGACTAGTGTACTACGCTAGTCGTAGGCTATCGGTAGCAGAGCGAAACTACTCACAGTGATGGAAAGAGAAGGCTTGGGGATGATCTTTTCCATAAATAAGTTCTGGAATTACATTTTGGGATGCCGATTTGTGTTCCATGTTGACTACTCTGCACTGCTATATTTGGTGAATCAGCATAACTTGACAGATCAACTAGCATGATGGATGTTGCTCCTTCAAGAGTATGAGTTTGAGGTGGTTCATCGACCAAGGTCACAGCATACAGTGGTAGATTACCTATCTCACCTCGAATCAAGAGAGCTTGCAATTGGTATTGAGGATGAATTCCTAGACATAGAGCTCAATGTAGTGGTTATGGCAGCCGTTGTAAAAGAAACTGTGGAGGAGGTGAACCAAGGAACCCCATGGTCATGTTATAATGAAATGCTCCACTTCATGATGTCCGAGAAGATGGTGGAATACTTAACTAGAGATCAAAGAAAGTGGTTAGCACTGAGAAGCCACATATTTGAAGTGGTGGTAGGCTAGCTCTACCATAGGCATTTGATGGATGTTCTGCTCTAATGCGTATTACCACTTGAACTAGAAGCCATGCTCACAAAGGCATAGCTACTTTGTGGGTGCATTCACGGCCAAAAAAGTGCTAAAAGTAGGTTTGTGGTGGCCTACACTAAAGAAAGATGCCTTCCAGTTTGTGATGCAGTGTAATCTATGTCAACGGTTGGGACAACCTTCAAATCAGGACTGCATGCCAATGCAACCAGCACTCCCTTTGGGTCCCTTCTAGAAGTAGGTACTAGAATTCATTGGTCCATTCAAGCACACAATCGCACAAACCTGGAGTTGCTATGTGATGGCGGCTATAGACTACTGCACCAAGTGGGTAGATGCATGGGCATTGTGGGATAACACCGCACGTTCCACATCCAAGTGCCTATAAAAAGATGTGTTCTATCAGTTTGGCTACCCGATTGAGCTAGTCAATGATCAAGGAAAACATGTTGTGGCTCAGATGGTGAAGGAGATGATGTCACTCTATATGGGGATTTAAAAAATTTAGTTCTTTTACCACCCACAAGTGAATGGCCATGCGGAGTCATCCAATAAGTAGTTTAAGTGGATCACCACATTGTTGGTCAACAGTCATCACATGGATTGGGATGAGAAGCTCCACAGTATGGGCATATTGCATGTCACTCAAAGTCACTGCTGGTGTGACATCGTTCAAATTGGCATTTAGGATGGAGGCTATCATGCCTATAGAATATATAGTTCCAAGCATCCATATTGCAGTTGAAGATAGGCTACTTCCACAGGAATCGACTCAATGTACTAGAGTAGTTTGAGGAAGATAGGATGGAAAGTTAGACTTGACATAGGTAGTCCAAGAATGAAGAAAGAGAAGAGTGGACTTGGCATCAAAGAAGTTCTTAAAGAAGGGGCAGCTGGTCCTACTCTTTAGTAGCCGAATGGTCACGCTAGGAAAGTTGTCGGATGCAATGGTTAGGGCCCTTTTGTATCTTTGAGTATTGCGGATTAAGTTCTTTCTACCTAGCAGATCTGTGTGGATATAGAGAGACTCATACCCTATAATGCCACAAATGTGCACCCCTTGGCATCCCATGTACACACCCTTTGGCAACCCCCCCCATACACATGGCACTCATGGTGGATTGTGTGAATCTACAATGGGCATGAGTAGAAACCAGATGCCTTATGTGTATGTGAAAAGGAGAACAATCATTTTGGGCACAACCAAGGCAGAGAGCCTTGTGCGTGCATGATGAAAAAAATGAATAATACTGAGGCATGCAATGCCACACGCTTGAAGAAGCTCCAACAATTGGTACATTGATGTAGTATTTTCATCATCATTGCATTGATAGTACCCAATTCAACTACATCAATCCACAACAAACCACAAATCTCTATATCTGCAACTCAGAAAAAATCACCCTTTGCCACAATGAATGAGATACTTGGTGTTGGCACTCCATCCACCGATCTTGAATGAGTATGTCCCTCATCACTGCATTGGGTTTCACCTAACTCTTGACTTTCCCTTGGAGGATAAATTTGAGAAGACCTTTGGATCGCAAGGTATCTTGCAATAATAACTTCCACAAGCATGCACAAACCATCCCACTGGTCCACAACACTTTGATGCATCACTTTGTAGCATGGAATTCCACACAAGCTAGCACACCGCACTTGAAAGGGTACCACAGGTTGCACCTGCATCTCAACTAGAGCCTTTGATATTCCACATTAGCATGCAGAATAGACAACTTGATCTTTCTCTCTTCTCTTAATTCATCCATGGCTTTTTGTGTTTCTCCACATGTATCACTAAAGCTTCTAATCTATCTGCATCAGTCGCTCCATTTTGGTCATAGAACTCTTCATAAGATAACGATGCTGCTTTTTGTCAATTCTCATCATCAACTTCAATGCTGTCTTTCCCTACTTTTGGTCACTTCTTTTGTTGCCCCTATTTGTCTCCCCTAAATTCCACCATTCCTTGCATGGAAAGCATTGGTGTAAAAGTAGATGATGATGATTAGTGGCTGCATGCTTACATGGGCTCGGTAGAGAGTACCAGTCCTTTGTGACCAGCATTTCTGTAAGAAAGAATATTCCATCATTCAATGATTTGATGATAAGTGAAGAGACAAGGCTTATCAAGGAAGGAACCATTCCCAACATAAATAGTACTTCGAGCAAGCAAGGACATGCATTGGTCAACACAGGTGGTCGTGGAAGAGGCCATGGTGGCGGCAATGTAGGTAGAGGCTGAGGTCGAGGCTATAGTGGTTTCCAAGGGTAGCATAATCAGCAAAAAAATCAGCCTCAAAATCAACAAAATCATGGCAGATATGCAAGAGGTAGGGGAGCACTCAGGGCCATGGTGGAGGCCATGGACAAGGTAGTATTTTCTTGAGTCTTCATCGTTGGCTTTTGCATGCACCCTTCCACACTAGACACCAACCTATAGTCACATCTACACCACAATAGAACATCTTCTACCATTATGGGCTCCTCACCAACCATAGTTGCATCGACTCGTAGACTTGAAACTACAACTCTCAATCTACAACGATGGTATGATGGTTGTTTTGTGTGCCAAGATGAGTCATGATTCACCCCGGTCCACCATCTTGGACACAACAGTAACTTCGCAACCACAAAGCATCCCGCAACAATCACACCTAATCTAGACACACATGTAGGCTATGGATCATCATCAAGAGAACATTTAGGTCATCAAGCCCTCTAGAACCCTTTTGATTAGAGTATAGTCGATATCCACATTGTTCTCGATGTTTAGAAACCACCTTTTTTATGGTTCCTTACTCTATATCTCCATCTAGGTGTATTTATGATCATTACATGTACCACCTTAATCTGCATGGGATTGCATTACTACCCTAGATGTAGGTGTAATTGGCACAATTTGTGTCAACGTTGTGGTCGCCTCACTATACTCTGAATCTTGATCACTTGTGTCAATGTTGTGGCCACCTCTCTATTGGCCCATCCATCACTTGTAGTGCCAACTTCACCACCCTCATGATTGTTACAAAAGACCACAGGCTAGAATCAACTTCTTGATTGCCATGTGTTGGGGCCTCAGCCCCAACAGGTATAAGAAAATGCGAGACTCTCAATGAGCAGATGAAGATACATGAGATGGAATAATTGCTTGCTTGCATTGCATGAATAATCATTGATATAGAGAGGCTCATACCCCTTCATGCCAGAAATGTGCACCCCTTGGCATCCCACATACATGCCATTTGGAAACCCCCCCCCTTACAATGTTATTGATGAAGCACCCTAGTACATCTATAGCATCCCCATCTACTATATTCTTTATATGTCCCTCACCTATGTGTAGGGTTATCACTCTCTTTCAAGATATAATTATCTACCTGTATATGAGCATTGGTTGAGGAAATATGTTCCCACTAGCTCAACTTGGATAATTAAAGCAATCCTCCATCCTCTTGAGGATTGGGCCCAAATCCTTCTAAGGAATGTCAACTCCCTAAGACCTCTAAGAGCTCCCAAGTGGAAAAAATACCCTATGCTATCATCTTTGTAACGCTGAACCTTGCAAAGCTAAAGGGAGTCAGCTTTGGATCTCACTATGGATAGCCTTTGAAGGAATCAAAATCCAAATTGTCTTCTCTGGCCAAGGAGCTTTTATGACATTAGACTCAATCTAGGTCTTTGTTATCTTCAAGAATGTTGTTCTCTTTGATGAAGACTTTGATAAGGCTACTTTACTCTTCAAAAAGGGATTGCAATGCTAGGATCAACTTTGGAACAAAGCTAACCTAAGATGGAAAACCTGGATTAAGATTAGGAGAGAGTTCAATCTAAATAACCAAAGTGTCTTGAATAGAATTCACCTCTTAGAGGGTAATCAGCAATGGAAAGGTGGATCTTTCTTAGTTTACAGTAGAGAGTTTAGTTGGGTTGAGAGAACTTATTTCTTCCCTATCCCCACTCCAACCAGGGACATTGGAGATCTCTGCATTGTCCTTAATACTAGGTGGAAACTGCAAGACTCTAGGGGCAAATGGAAATTCAGATTCTACTCCATTTGGTCAAGCTCAATCCTTGACAAAATGTCTGCCTTGCTTTGGCTAATCATGCATAAAGCTATGTGGACTAATAATAGAGGACTGAGAATTGGAAAGGGAAATGGCAAATGCATGAGGTGCCCCTCTATAAATGAAGATATTTTCCACCTCTTTGTTGCATGTCCTGTTGCTAGAAAGGTGTGGAAAATAGTACAACTTGAAACAAGGGGGCTAATAAATTGAAAGGACAGACTACTAGGAGACTCTGCAAGGACAAAAGAGGAGTTATGGACACCTATCAGAGCTAGTGATTTAGAGAACTTCAACTACTCTGACTACTTTAATGATGATGACACTAATGATACAAATGATTCATATGTACCTCTCTTTTAATTATGTTGCTGCTATGATAATTTCATAAGCCCTCAAGCACATGAGTATTTGTCAGAAATGTTTTGTTAAAGAAACTTCTCCCCATGGGGGATGCTAAAGAACATATACTATGAATATATATGATGATGATATAATATAATACAAACTTTTTTTTTTGCCCAAAAAGAAAACCCTTTCTTCATTTCTACTACCAAAGAGTTAATTTGAGATTCCATATTTACTGTCTATTCTATTTTGCTATTGAGTTTAGGTACATACTCTCCTATTCCTATTTTTGGCCTTCTACTTGTTGCTGCATCTATGCTGTGTGCTCCTATACTCTAGCACCCAGGTCCTGTTGAACTTTAGACTTATCAATTGATAATTCTTTGATAATCTTTTTAGTGTGATATTCTCAATTCTCAATTGTCTATTCTTGTCCTCTACAAATCTTCAAACTCCACTAATGCTATTGCACCATCTTCTCCTTCCTTTGGTGTTGATCTTTAAATCTCTTAAGCATGTGAATTGCTTTGGTGGCATTAACTATGGAAACATAAACATTAGTTTCTATTGGGATGGTTGTTCTATTTAAACATTTTGGGCCTTAGTTACTTCTAGCTGCACATCAACTTTTGCTACAAAAATTTCATACATTGTATCTGCTTCTAGCATGGTTCCTTTTATGTCATTAGTTCCACTCTTTTCACATATTATACTACTTTTTTATTGGGATGGTTGTTCTGTTTGAACATTTTGGGCCTTAGTCCTTCTGGCTGTACAACTTTTGCTACAAAAATTTCGTATATTATATCAACTTCTAGCATGGTTCCTTTTATATCATTAGTTCCACTCTTTTCACATCCTATACTACTTTTTGTTGATCCATAGGTTTGGCAATAGCCTCCCTTCTGAATCAAATATTCATATTCTTTTTGGGTAGATTTTTTGTCTTTTGTATGCCTACTGATACAAACATCAAAGGTGTATCTACCCCATGCTTTCTTTGTAGAAAAGCTAATGTAATTCCCTCAATCAAGTATCCACATCTCCTCAAGGCATTAATTGTGTCTTATTGGATATAATTCTCAATCTCTACATCTATACCCTCAATATTCTACTCATTAAAAGTTGGTGAATGTTTCTATGGCTATGTCATATGTTTGACTAAAGCAAAAAAAAGTTTTAGAATAACTCTAAGACTAGAATGATGAGTGCTTCTTCTCTCATTTTTTCTAGAATTTCACTTATCATCCACTCGTGCACTACATTGGCCCAATTAATTTTTCTTCCTACTCAGTTAAATGCAATAATGAATATTTTTCCTTTCTCATGTAATAACTTGGTGAGAAGCAACACTCTTTTTGAATACCATGATAATTGGGTTGAATGAATATTATCTATGCATTGCTTTATCATGAAGTATTCCTTGGCATGTACAGGTCTTCCAAACTCTTAGGTCATGAGTTCACTAGACCATCTTACTGTAGCTTTAATTGGGATGTTATGATCTAGAGTCAATTTAAACACTTGTGCAATTAGATGTACTGTAATTAGCATATAAGTTTTCAGATATCCTTTGCTTTCTTGGAGATGATAAAATTTCTTTATAGCATAATAATTCATTCTAGACTTCCACCATAGCAATCTTATGATATTCATAAAGTCTTAGTTTTTACAACTAGGCAATATTCTTTGGAGCATGTTCATCAAAATGATGTTTGAAATTATGGAATGAGTTGACATATCAAGCACCAATGTCTTTGGGGAATGTTCAGATCCCATGATGTTCTCCTCTTCACTATGAACTTGATTACTTTGACTACAAAGGTTTTGGTGTGCTGAAAATGATATCTTTTGCTTCCCCATCATAGCAGCGTGAGCTTTGGTCTCCAAAAGCGCCTGAACACATGACAATATACTACCAATAGCACCTTCACTAGAAATATTTTTGGCAATAGATAATATAACGGTGCCTCACATTTGGGAGTGATAGAAATTAATGTTGAAAGCTCACACACGCAAAGCACAATGTGAAGGATATGCAACACTTGAGAATTGAGACAACTTTGAAGGGCATGTCAATTGAAGTTATTGATTTGAAATTTCCACACATATGACTTGTTATTCAGAAAGGTCTAGAAAATTTTCCTATACTTTATTATGATTACATGCTCAACTACTACTGATTGTGTCAAATTGCCAAAAATATTGACATATGATTTTAGATGAAATTCATTGACTGGTTTGTCATACACATTTCCATGAAGGTCTAAAATTTGGAATGTCCCTTATCCCATGTCCTAGATGATCCCAAATGGTTCATTATATCCGAGTTTCAAATTTCCCAAAATCTTCCAAGTCTGGCATTGTACACTAACACTCAATCCCCTTCTTTGAAATCTTGAATTTAATATTCCTATTCACCCAAGCTTTCCTTCTTCCCTAGATCACCTGAGTTGTATGACTCAAAAGTCAATCTTCATCTAACTACATTAGGTGATGCATGTCACTAAAATTCTACTACCTCCTCTAAACTCAACTTCTTTTATATAATTTGCAAACTAGAGGAGATGAAATCCATTGGTAAATATCTGTAAACAACTAGGAATGGAGTAATCCCTATGATGACTTTAAATGTTGTTCGAAATGCCCATAATTCCAAATTTAATTTAGTTTCCCAATTTTTTCTATTTTTGGAAACTATCAACTTCAAGATTTGCTTTATCAATTTGTTACTACTCACCACCTAACCAAGTACTGTTGGCATATGATAACAAGGTTTGGGAACTTCATGATATGAATTTATTGGCACCGTTTGCACCAAACATGTGGCTATTTCTAGCTGATCTTGTTGATTCATTGAAAACACTAAAAGTAGAAGCAAAAAGGCAAGCACAAAGCTTCAACATTAACATCATACATAATCACCCTCTTTCCAACTTTTGCCCCGTTTGATGGGACATTTGAAATAGGTCATAATATTTTAGTATAGAAATTTCGCAAAGGCTATCTGTGGAATTATCTTGCAAAGCCTATGCTTGTACAGAGATCTATTGTGAGTAGAATGTACTTACTTCTGGTGTACCTTGCCATTAGTTCAAATGCTCCAGCAAAATCCAACCCCAATTCTAGAATGGTTCTAAGGGTAACCCTAGATTTTATGGAATCCAATTTGCATTGACTAGTTGTCCTTCTCTTTGACAATACTAGCATTGTTTTGCAAGTTTGTGGGCATCTTTTGTGATTGTAGCCACCAAAAACCTGCTTGAAATATCCTCTATGCTATTATTTTCCCTAAGAATTATTTGTCACACTTGAGGTATTCCACTTTCAATGTTGATTCCCCTACCTGTGAATCTTTGCATGATCAAATCCTTGTACTAGCAAAATCTATCTTGCTAGTCTCCGTACTACAGGCTATGGCTTGTCAACCCTATACAACAATGCCTAATGATCTAAGTAAAATATAATTTTATTTCCAACCCAGCAAGGTCAAAATTTCCCAATGCACATATCATGCCCAAGCATTCTTGTCCTATGACAAAATAATTCCATTCTACTAGTGACAATGTGTATTTGCATAAAAACCACCCTTTTTGTTTGATCTACATCAACACCGCTCTAATCACAATATCATATACATCCATAAAGATGTGAAAGTACAGACTCTAGTCTAGTGGTTGCAATCTCAAAGCCACAACAAGCATCTTTTTGAGTAGCTAGAATGCTCCTAGAATACCTTTCTTGATCTTCCACTCAAACAATAGAATATCTTTCTTTTAAGCTAAGTGAGTGGCTAACATACATGTGAGAAATATCTACAGAACTTGTTAATCCAATTCACTTGCCTAATGAGTTGCATCAATTCCTTAATGTTTTGGGGTGTCTTTTCACCCTAAATGGCCTCCACTTTGTATGGATCAGTTGTCATTCCTTCTATAGAAATAATGTGGCCTAACAGAACATGCTACATACTACAAATGTACATGTTACTATATTTAGACAAAGTCTACGAAGATATGCACTTATCAAAACAAAATCTGAGGTAATCCAAAAAACCATCAAAATTGGTATATATATGGAAAAGACAATTCTAGAATGAATTGATTTGAAGATGACTTGAAGAGCTAAATTTGGGTCAACTAACGCTTGGGAGGTTCTTCCCTTTTGTTCTTCATAAACTGCTTCAACTAAATTGTAATGGCATCTTCGTTCCACTTTTGATGATGGGGAGCTTCTTTGTTATCGGATTCCAATTCGAAATCTGATGCTAGTTTTCCTATCTTTTTCCATTTTTGTTCTAGGTTATCCATGTAAACTATAAGTATCGGGATTGTATTATGCTCCTCCCATACATATTTCTACATTATCTAGCTCATGTTCACTTTGAAAATTGATACTAGAAATTCATCTCCCTCATCATCATCCAATTATGAAGCCATGTTGACACTATCAGATGCATTTCATGTTTCATTACCACTTTTGGTATCATTTCTTATTGCATGTTTTTCCTTCCACCTTGAGAAGGGATTTCGAATGCACCTATTCTTGATGGGGCTACCTTGAAGCATGATCTTCCCGAGATCATCGAGTATGGTTTGTCTCCTTCCTCCATTTTCAAGACAATAAAATTGACTTGGAAAATCAATCCTTATATCATGATCTTAGGTTGCACTTTCCACTGATCCACTATCTTTACTTGAAATCCAAATTTGACAAGCACATGCATTCATACATGAACTTTGGTAAGTATTTACTCTAGATCCACCATCGAATAGTGTTCAAGCTCTAGGCCAATGAATTGTACTTAGTTGGGACTTTATAGTCCACGTCTTCTAGTTTAGCTTGGAATACTAATGGATCATCAAGTGGTTGCTACAGTTCCTTCTCCTCCATTATGCACTCTTCTAACATGGTATCAAAGCACAAGCCTCTTCTTTCACTTTCCTTCCTCTTGCCTTATTGGATCTCTTCCCTTCTCTTTGTGTGTGGATGAGAGAGAGATTGTGAAGCGTCCTAAGCTTTGAGGAAAGGTCTTTATTGATGGACTTTTTCTCTCACTCGAGGTTGACTATAATCCCTAGGCCCAACTCAGAGTAGGTGGTTGCTCAACTGAATAGGAACATGCTCACTTTTGCAGTCCTAAGGTTGCTTCCTACTCTACTTGGGGTGCAAAAATAGATGTCAACAATAAAATACTAATAGATGGGGTTTGTGATGTGTGGACAAACTGTATAAGGATGGGTGAGTAACACTTAAAGTGGAATACAAATGGAATGAAAAATGTAGGATGAGACAACTCAAATATAACAAGTATACTTCTTATATCTATCTGTATTACAATGGCTTGTAGCCATAGAAGCAGTATACCAGACTCACATAGTAACTCCTGCTTGCCTTGGCTAACATAAGACTCTATGACCATAGCAGCTCTGACTTAATCCACCCAGCCTATCACAACCAAAATGATCTAGCACAGAAAGATCACATTATAATGTGCATTCAATCCTTATATACTAGACTCTCTACTTGGATTGAGGTAGTCAAGCTAAATCTCCTCCTAACTCATTTCCACCATCTGCTAGACTACTCTTGATGATCATTCCTTGATTTCCCCCCTAACTCGAGCTTGGAGGTGCACCACCTATCCATTGGTATTGGCTAAATCCTAATTCCACTCACCTACATGTTCTCAATTTGAGCTGGCACAACTCAAGTCCTACTGACCTAACCCAAGTTGCATCTTAACTAAGGGTTAACACCCATTGCGACTTTGCTTGTGTTGTGTTCTCATAGCTCTTCTCGCACTCATTCTAGTCTTTGTTTGAATGAGGTAGTCCCATTGATAGAACATTATCTGATAGAACATTGTCTTACTAGAATGAGAGTTGCCTTGCCCGGTTGCATCCTCATCATCCTCAGGATCTCTTTCTTTTGGAGGAATACTTGGGTGCTTTAATGGCTACTTGATCTCTTGAATTAGTGCTTGGATCTATTTTAAAGTCACCACCTATTGCCAAAATGTAGTGTTCTCTTGTTTTCTCTCATTCAACTTGGCATTGATGGTACTCAGAGATTTGTGTCTCTCTTCTTGATGTCCCATTAATTGTCATTACTATAGGTAATGGTCTTTTTGATGATCTTGAGTGACCCAATGGCCTCATTGTATTGACGGAGTAAGGCTACATGGTCAGCCAAGAGCTCCTCATGTACTATCTTTAGATGAAAATTCTTCTCATCTGTTCTACTTTTCATCTTCCTCCGAGAGCTTTATGAGTTCATCATAGATGTTCTTGAGCTCTCTCGATGAGTATTGTGACGCAAAAAATTGATATTTTTAATTTGGCATTGGTATTGTTTTTCTCTATGTTTAATAAGAGTTTGAGTATCAAGTGATAGCCCAGCGGCTCTCACTTATTTCTATTTTCTATGATATTGTATGGGATGGAGAGGATGAGTGGAATGGCTCATTGTAAATACCATAGGTATGAATTATAAATACCTTGGTATGGGGTGAGAGTTATTTGTATATGGGATATTATGGAGTTTTTAGAAAATAGGAAGGGTGAGTCATATAAAGAGGTGGGCTCATGTCCATGTGTTCCAATAATATAAGAGAGGCCACATGCTAAGAGTGTGGAAGGCATGTGGAGGAGTGTGAAGTCAAGAGGAATCCTTCTAGAACTCCTATGTGGAATAAGGAGGATGTGGACATGTGGAAAAGAGAGGGTCCCTATGGGCTCCATGTGAGGAGACTCTTGACTTTCTCAATATTTTAACAGTCTTGAGCATCTTTTGATGGGACACATGGTAAGAGTAGCCAAAAAGGACATGGATGGTGACATACGTGCTTATGTGATTGATGGGGAAAGGAATCTACAAGCAGCAATTGTAAATGGGTGAAGGAGGATAACAAAATCTCTATAAAAGGAGCCCTCCTCTCCCTTGTTCAAAAATCTCTTCCACCATTAGGCCTCATGTTGCTGTAGCTCTAGTCTCCCCAAGCCTCTTCCATGAGCCTTCTCTCCCTCTTGTAGATATTCTCTTATGTAGACTCTTGAGTCCTTCTCTCTCTAGTTTATTCTCTCTCTATGAGTAGTCTTGGAGCTTCCGCTCCCTCTTGTATGTATGAAACCTCTTCTTCTCCCTTGTGTTTGTAGTGTTGAAGTGGATTCTCACTCTATTTGTAATGAAGGTCCCTTCAGGTTCTCTCTCTCTTGAGTGTCTCTTCCCTTTTCTTTCATTCAAAGCCTTAAAAGTTCTTTCTATTTGGATGCTCACTATGCACACATGGTCCATTTGTTTCCCGAGCCACCATGCAAACTTCTTCCCCTATTCTAGGCGAAATCTATGATGGGTGGATCGTTGATGAAGGTGGAGTCTTGAGGGAGCATCCTACTCAGGCGAAATTAGCCTGGGTGGAGGGTAGTTTTCATGACAGTTTGACCCCCTGTTAGTGTTTTGCTCATAACTTTCTATCAATAGTCCAATTGTAATGAAATTTATATCAACGCAAAGCTTTCTTTAAGACGCATGTTTATATGTGATCAGATCTTGAATCAGATACTGCTGCAAAAAGTTATGAGTCTCTGTGTTTGACAATCTGTTTTCATGACAGTTTTTACCCCCGTCTAGTAAACTGTTCATAACTTTTTGGCCACTTCTTTGTTTCTTACGAAACATATATCAGCGCGAAGCTCTTTTTAAGGCGCATGTCTATATGTGCTTAGATCTTGAATCAGATATTGCTGCAAAATGTTATGAGTCTCTGTGTTTGATAGTCTATTTTCATGATAGTTTTTACCCCCTTCTAGTAAATTGTCCATATCTCTTCAACTGTCTGTCTGTTTTCAATGAAACTTATATCAGCGTGAAGTCCATATCAAGCTGCATTCTTTGTGTGCTTGAATCTCTAATATCATGTCTCTACTGAAAGTTATAGGCCTCTATGTCTAATGATAGTTTGTAGAGTGTTTTGAGCTAAGTGTAAAGGTGTCTATGAAGGAGGTGCAATGTTTCCTCGGAATCTACCCATCCGACCTAATCAACCACTTCAAACTCCTCAATATATATCAGTTCATGTCATGTTGAGCCGCAAGATCTTCTTTCAATAATGTATCACTCTTCTCTTTGGCACAGACCGGCTCACTGAGATTATGGCCTCTGCTGATCCTTTCCTTCTCCCTATGCTTGATTACAACATCACTTGGGATGTTACCATCTTTATTCTCATCTGAGGGAGGAAAGTATGGTGTGGTATCTTAGCATAAAAGCTTCTTTTTAATGTCCCATTCTCAATGATAAATATCTTTGGCTGTCAGTTCGAAAGCAGCAGGAAGTGAAGAGGTGCGTGAAGTTTATTACCCCCAACTTCATGTCACATCTTTTGGTGGAGTCGTCGGGTACGTTTGGTATTGGATTCTTCCCACCTTACTAAATGGTCTCGGGAGTACTTGATTGCATGTTCTGCCTAGAAGAGGCATGTGTTTTGATGAGATAAAGAAGATGCCTGGAAGAACTTCGTTAGAAGAGATTGCAACCCGTTTAAGAGAACTTGAAGATTGTGAAGGTGATGCTCAAGCTATTCGCACAATCACCATGATCATATCCTTTATGTTTGCATTGTTGAATATGTTGGTGAATCGACAATGCCGGCAGCAAGCACAATGATAGATTGGGGATTGTTCCATGCACTGGTAGCTTGGTGTGAAGAAGAGTTGAGTCTTTGGGTAGTTTTCGACTATAACATTGGAGTGGTGATTCTTAATGCTTTCAACTTCTTTTGCTATGCAAATGATGAAGAGTATAATATCTTGAAGCTTTTATGTGCACTTCTTATTGTGAGAAGGGTGATTCTAGAATGCATGTATACACAATGTTTTCATGGTGCTGGTTGGTCACTTATTTTCGAAGATTTTGTTGAGGATCACATTGTGGAGGGTTTTTAACAAGTGGTTATGCATAATAAGTTAGTCTTGGTATACTAAGGCTCTGTGGGATCTTGTTCGGATCTTATTTGGGATATTATTTGGATTTTGGTGTTTCCTTTTTGTGTTTCATCATGGTGAAGCTTCCAGTGTTTCGAGGGACCCAAGGGGAAGACCCGGAGTCTTATCTTTGGGATTTTATTCGAGGATGCCGGCTTTCTAGATGGTCCATGAAGGATCAGGCGGAGATTTTGCCTGATTTTCTTGAAGGTGTAGCCTTGAGTTGGCATGAGACCTTGCCGGACTCTACCAAGGAGGACTGGGACCAAGTGGTGGTAGCAATGAAGCAGAGATTTGGGACAGTGGAGTCGCCAAATGCTTTCATGTTGCAGTTGGACCGGTTCTATCAAGGACAGGGTGAGTTGGTCTCTGCATTGGCAAT
Source organism: Dipteris shenzhenensis (assembly GCF_047967505.1). Taxonomy (NCBI): domain Eukaryota; kingdom Viridiplantae; phylum Streptophyta; class Polypodiopsida; order Gleicheniales; family Dipteridaceae; genus Dipteris; species Dipteris shenzhenensis. The sequence goes on along the minus strand of NC_141601.1, from coordinate 55,966,561 downwards.
CCGATATGAAACTTTATGGACAAAGTATGAAAGGGCAGCTTTGCAAGCTGTGGCATCTGCATCATCGGCCCCTCAAAGTCTCTCAGGGATGGAGCACTTAAAGATGAGCAAATATGTTATGGCTTTGGAGCCTCGTCTTTGCTCAAAAGTAATGAGTAAAGATCCAACAACATACATGGAGGCACTTCACATTGCGACCAAGAAAAAGAAGCTTCTCTAAAGATCGAATCCTCTTTTGTGTCTTCAACAGCTTCAACTTCTAAGGTGGAGGCACTCCTCAGGTACCAAAGTCCTCTGAGTTAGATCATAATATCTCCCAATTGATGGCAGAGTTTGCTGATTTGAAATTGCATTTGGTTAATGCACGACAACCTAGAGCACCAAAGAGTGAAGATAGGCCTCGAGATAGGAGTGGGGTCACTTGCTATGAATGTAATGAAAAAGGTCACTATCGCCCCGAGTGTCCTAGATTGAGAAAGAAAGAAGAAAAACAAGTATCCTTAGAAGCTTCTTCAGGGGATGAGGAAAGAGAGGTAATGATGGCTAAACGGGGGCGTGGTAAAGCAAAAGAAGAAGAAGAAAGCAAGGAAGAAGTAGATGAGGAACATTAGGAAGAGGAACACCGTAGTAAGAAAAAGAAGGCATCTAGAAGGAGAATTAGCCAGTCAGACTTTCCTTTAGGACAAGGAATTGGAAGCTATGACTTGTTGTCCGACCTTAAAGAAAAGGAAGCTCATATCACCTTTGGTCAATTACTTGCTTTGTCTCCAAAACTACGAAAGGAATGGGTAAAACTAGCAAGCACAAGAGTGTCAAAGAAGAAAAAGAAGAAAAGTGCCATTCCTATTGTTCAAAAGGTAGATATAGATGTTGGTGATGATGTACCTGTGGTTGATGTGATCATTGATGGTCAAGTGATTTCTAATGTGTACATTGATGGAGGTGCATCGATTAATGTCATGAGTGAGAAGACCATGATAGATGCTGATTTAAAATACTCTAGTACTACCTCTCCTTATCGCATCAAATTGGCTGACAACACTAGGGTTAAGACCTTGGGAGTTGTGAAGAATCTAGAAGTGGATGTATGTGGAATTTCTGGGCCAACTACTTTTCAGGTGATCCCTACCAAGCCAGATGCACGTGCCTATCCATTGATTTTGGGAAGGCCTTGGCTACGCAAGGTGAAGGCTATTCAAAAGTGGGATACTGGAGAATTGATTTTGCAGGGAAATGATAAGAAGGTGCGCTACAACATCAAGAGCCGCAAAAGGAAGTTGTCAAGGAGGAGTCTTTAACATCAGAGAGTTCAAGCTCTGACTTAACCAATGAAGAAGAAGAGACAGGGTGTAGCTCTGAGGAGTCTAACTCAGAGGGTGAGGTGGAAGGAGTGGCCTTTGGTCTTTGTCTTGGTGCTGAGTCAGGAAGGAACAAGGTGGTGGTGCAAGAAGATCCTGTAGAGACACTTCATGTGGAGGATGTGGAGCACACTAAACGACGCCAACAACGCAATGAAGAGCTTCTTGGTGATTCTCTATCAGGTAGTGAGAAGCTCCAGTACTTAGATATGCTAGATGATTTTCCATGTCTCTTTGCAACAAGCTATTCATAGGTTTGTCCAATCTCTCTTGTGGAGCACAAGATTGAGTTGAAGCCAGAAAGCAAGCCAGTTGTGCAATGCTTAAGGCAATTGGGGGTGATCCAAGCTGAGGCACTAAAGAAAGAGGTAACACAACTACTTGAGGTAGAATTCATCTTTCCTATTGATGATTCAGAATGGATATCTCCTGTAGTTGTCACACCAAAGAAAGGAAATAAGTGGCGAGTTTGTGTGGACTTTCGTCCTTTGAATGCATGCACTAAGAGGGATCATTTTCCTTTGCCATTCCAAGATGAAATACTAGACCAAGTAGCAGGGCATGAGATGTATTCTGTATGTGATGGGTATTCTGGGTACTTTCAAATTCGTATTCAGGAGGAAGATCAAAAGAAAACATCATTTGTCACACCTTGGGGAGTTTTTGCTTACATAGTGATGCCTTTTGGGTTGACCAATGCACTAGCTACATTTCAAAGGTTCATGAGTCAAGTCCTGGAGCCTTACTTGGGAAAGTTCATACGGGTGTTTTTGGATGATTTTTGCATTAATTCTCGGCGCATAGATCACATGGAGAAGTTAAAGATGGCCTTAGCTAGGATTGATGAAGCAAAAGGGTGTCTAAATCCTAGCAAGTGTCATTTGGCTCAAACAAAAGTAGTCTTGTTGGGGCATATTGTGTCTAAAGAAGGCTTGCAAATGGATCTTGACAAGGTTCAAGCAATCATGGCATTGCCAAGTCCTGAGAGTGTCACTGGTGTTCGCAGAATTTTAGGAAAGAGCAAGTATTATCAACGCTTTTGTGATGATTTCACAGAGATAGTGCATCCCATGAACTTGTTGACAAGAAAAGGAGTTTCTTTCCAATGGGGCGTGGAGCAACAAGAGTCTTTCCAGCAACTTAAGGAGGCCATGAGTAAGGGCCCAATATTGAAGCCCCCTGATTGGTCTCAAGACTTTTATGTAAATCCAAGTGTATCTTTGCATTCAGTTGGTGCTATATTGCTACAAAAAGGAGAGGCAGGTAGAATGCAACCCATCTATTATGCCAGCTGACATCTTACAGATGTGGAGACAAGGTATGAAGAAATGGAGTAGCAAGCTCTCTCTTTGGTGTTTTCCATCAGAAAGTTTCGCTCCTATTTATTACCTCAACCATTTTTCTTCCTTACCTCTCAGTCTGTATTAGCATATCTAGCTCGCAAGCCTAATCCTGGGGGGGGATTTGCAAAATGGTCGTCAGAGCTTCAAGAGTTCTCTTTCTCTTTTGTCACTGAAAATACCACTAGGTCCACTATGGCAGATTTGCTCACAGGATGGGAGGATCTAGGAGAAGAAAAGAAATGTAAGGAGAACATTAAGGAGGAAAGGGATACACCACCAATAGCTTTTGTTTTGTATTTTGATGGAGCTTTTAGTCCTTCATGCCAACAAGGAGCCGGGGGGATAGTCTTGATGAATCCTGAAGGTCAAGAGGTATGGGCAAGAGGACAAGAGCTTCCAGGTATCACAACTAACAATGCAGATGAGTATAATGCTTTGATTCTTGGTTTGGAGGGTTGTCTTCAAAGTCAAGTTAAAGAATTGGAAGTAAGAGGAGATTCTCGGCTTATTATAAAGCAAATGCAAGGGCATTACAAGACAAGGAGTCCTCATTTGAAGGAGCTTAATCAAAAGGCTATGGCACTATGTAATGAGTTTGATTTTTGCAAGTTTGTTCATATAAACAGAAAAGAAAATCAAAGGGCAGATGAGTTAGCTAAAGCCATTGTAGTGCCAGACCGGGGGGTGGTTTCTTGGGTAGACATTGGATGGCCAAAACTACAAGATGTTCAGAAATATGTGGAAGAAGGCATGTTTCCTCGAGGGTTAACTCCACAACAGAAGCAGAGATTGGTTACTTTTGGCCACGCCTCCATAAGGATGTATATGAATGTCACGAATGGAGCCTATCAGCTTGAGGATGTTGATGGCATGGTGATACCCGGATGCACCAATGAGTATCGCCTTAAATTCTTCTATGCTCGACCACCTTGAGGGCCAGCAGACCCTCTCTGTACTAGAGAGGATCTGCTAGGGGGGGAAAGATGTGACGAGAAAATTTGATATTTTTAATTTGGCATTGGTATTGTTTTTCTCTATGTTTGATAAGAGTTTGAGTATCAAGTGATAGCCTAGCGGTCTCACTTATTTCTATTTTCTATGATATTGTATGGGATGGAGAGGATGAGTGGAATGGCTCATTGTAAATACCATAGGTATGAATTATAAATACCTTGGTATGGGGTGAGAGTTATTTGTATATGGGATATTATGGAGATTTTAGAAAATAGGAAGGGTGAGTCATAGAAAGAGGTGGGCTCATGTCCATGTGTTCCAATAATATAAGAGAGGCCACATGCTAAGAGTGTGGAAGGCATGTAGAGGAGTGTGAAGTCAAGAGGAATCCTTCTAGAACTCCTATGTGGAATAAGGAGGATGTGGACATGTGGAAAAGAGAGGGTCCCTATGGGCTCCATGTGAGGAGACTCTTGACTTTCTCAATATTTTAAGAGTCTTGAGCATCTTTTGATGGGACACATGGCAAGAGTAGCCAAAATGGACATGGATGGTGACATACGTGCTTATGTGATTGATGAGGAAAGGAATCTACAGGCAGCAATTGTAAATGGGTGAAGGAGGGTAATAAAATATCTATAAAAGGAGCCCTCCTCTCCCTTGTTCATCAATCTCTTCCACCATTAGGCCTCATGTTGCTGTAGCTCTAGTCTCCCCAAGCCTCTTCCATGAGCCTTCTCTCCCTCTTGTAGATATTCTCTTATGTAAACTCTTGAGTCCTTCTCTCTCTAGTTTATTCTCTCTCTATGAGTAGTCTTGGAGCTTTTGCTCCCTCTTGTATGTACGAAACCTCTTCTTCTCCCTTGTGTTTGTAGTGTTGAAGTGGATTCTCACTCTATTTGTAATGAAGGTCACTTCAGGTTCTCTCTCTCTTGAGTGTCTCTTCCCTTTTCTTTCGTTCAAAGCCTTAAAAGTTCTTTCTATTCGGCTGCTCACTGTGTGCACATGGTCCATTTGTTTCTCGAGCCACCATGCAAACTCTTTCCCCTATTCTAGGCGAAATCTATGAGGGGTGGATCGTTGATGAAGGTGGAGTCTTGAGGGAGCATCCTGCTCAGGTGAAATTAGCGTGGGTGGAGGGTAGTTTTCATGACAATTTGACCCCCTGTTAGTGTTTTGCTCATAACTTTCTGCTCGATAGTCCAATTGTAATGAAATTTATATCAGCGTGAAGCTCTCTTTAAGCCGCATTTTTATATGTGATCAGATCTTGAATCAGATACTACTGCAAAAAGTTATGAGTCTATGTGTCTGACAATCTATTTTCATGACAGTTTTTACCCCTATCTAGTAAACTGTCCATAACTTTTTGGCCGCTTCTCTGTTTCTTATGAAACATATATCAGTGCAAAGCTCTTTTTAATGCGCATGTCTCTATGTCCTTAGATCTTGAATCAAATATTGCTGCAAAATGTTATGAGTCTCTATGTTTGACAGTCTGTTTTCATGATAGTTTTTACCTCCTTCCAGTAAATTGTCCATATCTCTTCAACCGTCTGTCTGTTTTCAATGAAACTTATATCAACGCGAAGCCCATGTCAAGGTGCAATGATAGTTTGTAGAGTGTTTTGAGCTGTGTAAAGGTGTCTATAAAGGAGGTGCAATGTTTCCTCGGAATCTACCCATCCGACCTAATCAGCCACTTCAAACTCCTCGATATATATCAGTTCATGTCATGTTGAGCTGCAAGATCTTCTTTCAACAACGTATCGCTCTCCTCTTTGGCGCAGACCGGCTCGCTGAGATTATGGCCTCTGCTGATCCTTTCCTTCTCCCTATGCTTGATTACAACATCACTTGGGATGTTACCATCTTTATTCTCATCTGAGGGAGGAAAGTATGGTGTGGTATCTTAGCATAAAAGCTTCTTTCTAATGTCCCATTCTCAATGATAAATATCTTTGGCTGTCAGTTCGAAAGCAGCAGGAAGTGAAGAGGTGCGTGAAGTTTATTACCCCCAACTTCATGTCACAGTATCAATTGTGCTCCTTTAACTCATAAAAAATGTGACTGAGGGGGAACCCTTTGTGTAGAAATGTATAGTCCACATTACCTCTAGCCTTGTCTCCCTCAGTTGTTGCTACCAATTGGCAAAACTTATATTTGGCTATCTAATATCTTCAAATAAAAATAGAGGGTGATACCCTCACCTAGTAGAACATATCATGGAGGGGGTAGTTGGGGTGTCTCTCATGATTATCTAGAAAATGGCCCTAAAATTCTCCTCTGATTGTTGGAGTATCATCCCCTATGTATAGTTTTCAAATTGTTGTTGCCTTGCCCGCATCAGTTACCTGTCAACTTTGTGCAATAGAATCCTATGTCATGATGTCTTGACTTGGGGAAACTTGTGTCATCATCATCATTGATCTCTTGGACCTATTGTTTCAAAAGATAATGCCCTTGCCCTTGTAATCCACGTCAATTCAATCATCCTCTTTAGTAATTAATTGCAAAGGCACAAGGATGATGTCTATCTCCATGTCTTCAGTTTTTGAGTTGATAGTCTAAACCTCCTACTTGGCTTCTACAACAATTTCCTTTATCTCGGTCATAGCCTTTTCTAACTCTGTAGTGGCATCTTCTGTAGTTGTCATAGTGGTCTTTGGACCCTCAGGGATAGACTTTACTAATTCTCTTATGGCCTCTATGTTTTCTTTAAGTAGCACCTTCTCGATCCCCGCATTGGTGTGTTCCTATGTATTGTGTATTGACTCTCTGATATTGGTGTGTACCATCTCATCATTGGCCTTTGGCGGCAACTACTTGGCCAATTCATGCTCATTGTTCTAGGGTGGCTCTTTCTCTATCTACTTGACTTAATATTGGCTTGGCCACTTGCATCATCCTCCTTGAAACCTTCATTTCAAGCATCCTTGTTCGGACTACTCAATGTTGGCTTGAGGAGTTTGATCTATAGCCCCTATGTTGCTAGGCTCTCTACATGTAGCAGTGTCAAATCCACATGCTTGTGCATGCCTACCACCCTGTGATTGCTCTATAACAAACCAAATTGGTTAGGCATGGGTTCTAGGAGGAGAGGGTTATGGCTAGAGATGGGGTGAAGGAGCAATATCTAGAGAGGCTAGTGGTGTTGAAGGAAGAGGATTAGATATAGTATCAGGAGAAGAAATCAGCTCATGCATGGAAGAAGGAGACTAAGGGGATTCAAGAATAAGAAGGAGTGACTTTTATGAAGCCAGAGGGTAGTAGAGTGAGTTCTTTAAAAACTTTTACTTAGTAGAGGAGGAGGTTTGGACAAACTCTAAAATCCTTACCTCCTTTGAAACATCAAGGTCTTTAGTACTCAAACCTGAGCTTCCAATTGCTTTTGAACCATTGGCTCCCTCCAATCCACTCAATGCATTTGCGAGCAAGAATTGTGGTGTTCGGACTTCTAGTCGAGGCATCTCTAGCTATGTTATGACTCTTGACACCAATCTATGTCATATCATGCATAAGTGAGGACCCCAGATTGTAGTGGGCCTGGCTCTTTAAACATATATTTACAATTCATGAGTCAAATTTATCCCTTAAGACTTTGATCCAATCTATCTACACCTTGTCTTTATATACCAAGAGCTCTTTAGCCACATAGGCGCTTGGAATGCAGCCATGGCTTTTATTCAATCTGATGTAATCTATCAAAAATTAAAAGAAAGGCTACATTTCTCAGGAGGGCCTTACTGATTAGATAGCCCTATGATTAATGGAAGGTCTTAGCCTAAAAAAACTTGTCATAGTGTGCCAAACTAAGCACTAGGTTATGCTTTGATGTCCCCATTGGCATCAGAGCTAGCTAGGAAAGTTTGCATAGAGCTATTTGTCCAAATGCACTCACTTGTCCTGAATGGTGATGTTGTGTGTGTCTCCTTCCTATGTCTGGAAAAGCTCTTGGGCAACCTTCACACCCCATACACCATGCCATGGAATGTTCAACATAGCATATAAAGCGTTCCTTTAGAACATCTTTGCTATGATGCAAGGTTGTTCGATCAGGTGAGGACCTATGAGCAATAAGGATAACTTCTACTTATTGGCTAGTCTTTCCCCATGTCTGGAGGGTGTCGAGGCCATTTTGGGAGCAAGGATGAGAGTAATACCAAGAAATAGAATGTAGTGGGTAACAAACGTGTGTAGATGAGGATGGAGAAGCAAGGATCTTAAATAATGAGAGTTTACAATATGAATATACATACATACATACATGCATGCATGCATACGTACATACATACATACATACATATGTATGTATGTATGTATATGTACACACACACACACATACATATATGCATGTATGTGTGTGTGTGTACATATAATATACATATATACATATAGATACACATACATACATACATACATACATATATATACACACATATATGTTTAAATAATCCACATACTCCTTGCTTCTACATGTAGTAATGGCTCATTGGAAGAAATGCACTGCCAGATTTAGTATCTAGTGTCACACCTCCATTGGAACAAATTCGCTCTTACTTTCATGATTATCCTTAGTTACGGTGAGTTTAAGAGGCTCTTTACCACGTGGCACCTATATAGAAACCTATGAATTGCTCATTGTTACCAAAATCACTGTGGCAGCTCAGTATGGCTTGATTGAGCTTCCATTGATCAACTCAAGAATCCCCTCACCTTGCAAATCAACCATTTGAACTATACTATTGCTCTATGATCATCAATCAACCTATATGGACCATTCCAATCAAGTTCGATATTGGTCTTCAATGATGTAACCTTTGCATTATACAACAATAGTAATATTCCCTTTTTCAAATTCTAGATCCGATAAAAGATCTAAATCTAGAATCAAATTGAGAAACACGTACAGTATTATTAGTGCCTTATGGTTGATGAGCGTGATCATCTTTAAGCAAAAACCAACTTGTCCCAGATGCAAAGCCTATCAGACGACAAAGGTATAGGATGAATCCTAATTATGCTAAGCAAGTCAAATACGAGCTGGATCCTAATTATGCTAAGCAAGTCAAATACGATCTATATAATCACATTCAAGCATGGTTCATTTATACCATTGGTAGAAGTGAATGGTAATTTCCCATTGTGATAGTACCAAAGAAAAATGGAATACTCAAAGGATGTATGGTTATAGGAAGTTAAATGCTCAAATTGTACCCTCACGATTTCCTATTTGATTCTTAGATGGCATTCTTGGGCAAGTTGTAGGACATGAGATGTACTCATTCATGGATGGTTATAGTGGCTACAATCAGATTTCTATGACACTCGAGGACCAGATTAAAAATGCTTTTGTTGGAACTTAGGGAGAGACGAGAGCTTCATCATGGAGGTGAGTGAGAACACATGAGATATTCAAATGGGTGTTCTATTGATTTTGAGAGGGAAATCCCTCTTTTATAGAAATGGAGAGAGGATGGTCTAAATCAATGGCACCTCTCCTACATCAATGGAGGTAAATCCTAAATCATAGGAACTCCATAATCATAGGCACCACCCCATGTGGGGGCCTTTGCATTACATCATCACTTGTGTCATGGTCTATGGCACTAAGTGTGCCTCTCCTACACACAGGCTACAAACACACACACAACCATATGACTACTAGTGGATGCACACATGCACCTAGCAAGCCCTTGATCACACATATCCCAACACCCCCCTCAAGGGTTTGCCCCTTGCTATGTCAAGGATACATCTAGTCGCTTAGTTTCTCATGCCATCTCATGGTGGTCAAGGATAAATCTATGGCTAGGATCTCATGCTAGCAAAGGTGCCCAAGGGTCAAGGTTTACAAAAATGGAATAGAACCCCCCAAAATGGTTATCTCCCTTGCATGTACATGGATGAATCTTAGGCCTTTGTGTGGACCTAGTTTCCCATGTTTGCAAGAGGTACCATGGGGGTAAACACATATCACATGGCCTACATCATATGGTGACCAGAGGTGATTTACAAAAAGACAAAACACGTAACATTCTTTTTGGAGTACTATTCCAAGTAGAGAACCTCAAAATTTTGACCAATTGATGATAAATAAAGTTCAAAAGACAGTGTGTTTATCTTCTACCACAAAGTTTGATTCTTCATTTGTTGATGGAGTTCTTCCTTCAGCAAGATATGCTTCATTCTCTTTGGAGTTGTAGTAGGAGCCATTGTTGAAACCTTTGTTGATGTAGTTCTTTTCCTTGTTCTCCTTGATCTTCTTTTTGCCTTCAAGCTCTTCCTCAATGTGGCTAGTCTTTCCACAAAAGCATTCTAATATTTTGTGAATACTTATCTTCATCTTTGAGTGCTTACCTTTGGCACCAAAGATCTTGTCAAGTGTCTTCCATGCATCATGTGAAGTGTCCTTCCGATCAATGTGATGAATATATTCATCAATAAGACCCAAAGCAATAACTGCTAGAGCCTTTTCATCTTTTACTGTCCATGCTATTTCACCTTTTCTTGTTGAAGGTTTCTTCTTCTTTCCACAAGCAATATTCCATAGACCTTTATTCATAAGAATGAACTTGACCTTGGTCTGCCAAGTATGGAAAGAATGACCATCTATCTTACTCATGTTAGCCATTAGGAAGGTCTTACCTCCTACAAGATAGTGTCTATTCCTTCACAAAATAACATTAGAACATATTCTTCAAAATATATCATAAATGCATCATGAGTATTCACCAAAACCGTCAAACTGCAAGATAGTGCTCCAAAGATAAGATTGAAAATTTCCTCAAATCACTTCTAATGGTCAAACATCCAAAAGACCAAAGATAACTGAGATAATAATGAAACTTTCTAGCACTTAATCATATTCAATGGTTCATATTAGAAGCAAATATCATTGTTACCCCCAAATTGAACAGTTTGAAGTTGGAGGGTGCAATTGAAGCTGAGAATAAAAGCTTTGAGAGAGATTTTAAAGGCAAATGGAACCTCTTACTGAGGACTACTTCCAACAGAGAGGAATGGCAAAATTTGGCATTGTGTCGCTATGGAGAGATGCACCTATTTCGACTGGTTTTTTTGCATTTTCTCCTTACTCCAGCAAGCATTTGAGCTCAAATTTCATCAACAGCAAGCTCATTGTGTCGCCCACCCATGGCTTAGAGGAATTGGTGAATGGTTACGTCTGTAGGCAGAATTGTATGAAAGTTTTGTGAGCAAAGAACGTGTCAGCACAAGCAGACAAAGCAAATTTCCAAAGAATGCTTGGTGTTAGAGGTGCGCCCCAAGTAGAGGATACTTCAACTCAGAGGGTTGTGGGAATGGTTGCTTAATGGAGGATAATAGAGCTAAGCAAAATCTAGGGAGAAAGAGGGCATAAATGAAGAAGAAGGTGGAGGGTGGAGAAGAAGATGAAGAGGTGGCATATTGAAGCTAGAATGGGTTAAGGACTCAAGGAGGCTTAGATACCAAATGTTGAACCATATGACTACTAGTGGATGCACACATGCACCTAGCAAGCCCTTGATCACACATATCCCAATAGCTTTTGTCATGATTATGCCATTTGGACTCAAAACCACACCTGCTAATTTCTAAAGATTTATGATAGAAAACTTCAAAGGCTACCTAGCTAAGTCTATTGCTATTTACTTGGATGTTTTTTGTGGTTACTCAGCTGTCTTTGTGAATTTGGCTTATCTTGGAAAATTCTTGAATAGATGCAAACAAAGGAGGCATTTCCTTGAATCTTGCCAAAAGTGTCTTCTATGCCCAAGTTGGTATTTTGCTTGGTCATGTTATCTCTCAAGAAAGAATCAAAACCAAGCTAGGTAAAATTCAAGCAATAGAAAAGATTCTCGAACATGAGAATCTAATTTGATTGAGGTCTTTTGTGGGTTTTATCAAATTTTATAGAAGATTTATTTGTAATTTTGCCAAAATAGCAGTTCCACTATAAGAAAGACACTAAGTTCTAATAGATTGCTGAGTTGTCTGTTGCATTTTATACATTGAAGAAGTATGCATTTAAAAAACCCATTCTTAGACAAATGAGGTGGGATTATATCTTTCATGTTCAAGTAGATGCTTTTGGATATGCCATTGGTATTATTTTGGCTTAGCCAGATGGTAAGTTGGATACCCAATCTATTAGGTGAGTGCATTGATGACTCAACCCGAGTGCAACTATAGCACAATGGAGCATGAAGCTCTTGGTATAGTTTATAGTGTGCAGAGTTGTATCCATTATTTGCACAAAAATCAATTTATCTTCTATGTAGTCATCAGGCTCTACTATACCTTATCATTAAATAGTCATCTAGGGTAGATTGCTCAAATGGATGTTGTTATTATTAGAATTCAATTTCAAGATTATTTATAAGCTTGGAAAATCACATGCACGAGGTTATCCGGATTACCAACTTCAAATGATAGTAAAGGTTTTGCTACTACTAAGTTGTAGATGCCTATTTTTCTTGCTCTTGACTTCAATGAAATCGAGTATGATATGAGATGCTATAGTACTTATCTCAAGGGACTTTTCCTAAGCACATGTCAAAGGAAAAGCACATGCAGTTGGCCTTGAGGGCTTGGAAATACATATTGATTGGTGAAGCTTTGTATCATTAGGGTGCTAATAATATCCTACAAAGATGGGTTTTGCCACATGAGATAGCTATAGTACTTAATGAGGCCCACATAGGCCCTGCACAAGGTCACTTTGGTGGCAAGCTCACAACTCAAAAAATTTTGCAAGTTGGGTTGTGGTGGAGTACTCTATTCAAGGATGCCCATGCTCATAGTGTTCAATGTTATATTTGTTAGTGTACGTGACTATTGCTTCCTCTGAATCATATGGGGCCTCGATTTTATGGGTCCATGAAAAAAATACAACTACATAGAACAAATATATCCTTGTGGCTACCGATTATGCTACAAAGTGTGCAATGGTCAAGGATTTAAGGGATAACCTAGCCAAGTTCCTTTTTGAGAATGCTATCTATCATTATGGATGTCCAACTGAATTTGTCACAATGATCAATAAACTCATTTTATGAATGAAGTATTTGAGTTATCGAGAAATCAAGCCAAGTAATTCTCTTTCAATGACCATATCTTTTGTATAATTGCTAGAATAAAGATTTTACTGCTCTACTATTTTGTTAGCTTTTATCTTCTGTTTGAGCTTGGTAGCAACTTGGAATCGCTCACGCTCTCCAATAGGCAAGATAGGAATTTCCATTAGTAGTTTCAACATCTTGAGGAAATATATCTCAAACTTACAGATCCTTTGGTCTGCAACAACTTGGAACTTCACTTGGGTTAGTTGGAATCTAAACTTCTGCTTCCACGTTCTTAATGGTCATTAACTTAGAACCTCTGTCATGTGACACCTTAGTACTTTTTAGCCAGGATCTACTGAGTAGAATTGGATAGGCATTCTCCTCCATAGGAATGCTAAGCAGACTAACATTATAATGTACTCCACCACTATAATCACAATATTAGAAGCATACATATTGGGTTAACTAGTCATTGATCTACCATGCGAACTCACAATGGAGAAGGTTTTAGATTCCAAGATTATATTTACTCTAGATCCACCATCTACGATCAAACCCAACACATTCTGCTTCTTGATCTTCATGGTAATTACTGAGACTTTGTCATCCACTATTGGGGTGTCAATGATTGGAATGGTTATGAGGAAATCCACTTCTTTAACAGACCTCCCCTTGGCTTGGAGCTAATTCAAGAAGAGCTCTCTACAATATGGAGCAATCTTCAATAATACAACCACTGTGAGGCCGACCATATTTGAAGATACCTCCCATGCCTTTGCCACTTCTAGACTCAGGTCTTCATCATAATCTAACAAACTCACAGAAAACCTTGCAAATGACTGTATGTATCCTCTTCCTCAGTTCCCTTAAAATCCTAAAACTTGACCTAGATAGGCATAGCCAAATTTACCTTGATAATTGCCAACTCGAGACCCTAAGGTCACTCCTCATCAGCACTATGCTCCTCTTTGTGACTCACATATTTATGTCAACAAGTGTCAGTGTGAACATGCTCGTGTTAATGTCTTCTGATAGGGGGTGGGTATGGCACTCGCCTTCCAATTATGGGGACCCTCTATGCCACCGGACTCAGTCTTTGATATCATGTATGGCCACATCTTTGTATCAGTGCAAGACCCTATGTTCTATGCCTTCCCAATGGTGCAATAGGACTAGGTGCCACCAAAATCAGTCTTTGATGTCACATGTGTATGGTCAAATCTGTGTACTAGTGCAGGACTCAACATTTCGTTCCTTGACGATTGTGCAACAAGATGATTTATTGGGACCCTCTGTGTCATTAGACTTGGTTTTGATGTCATGTATGGCCACATCTGTGTATCGATGTAGGAGTCAACGCTGTGTTCCTTGACAATGGCGTAATAGGACTATGTGTTTTATTTCTTGATGCTTTCTTGCAGTACGAGCGGAGCTTTACAAATCTACAGCCTTTATGGTCTTCAGCATATAAAGCCAAGTGCAAGAAATAACTTTGTTGTTGAAGCAATTCCAAGAAGAAACGCCACCTTACTAGCAAGCTCACTTATGTTGAAAACAAGAAGAGAACCTCCCAAGAGAATAGTCATAGCCCACAATTATGGGGGACTATTAATCCTCGATTAACAAGTGACTGGATCTAGGTCTCCAAGACTTAGGTTATGCTAGCTTGGATCAAGACCATGCAAGTGAGTGGCATTAGGATTTGGGCAACACCAATGGGTAGATGGTGTGCTTCCAAGCTCCACAAAATGGCAAAGGGTCTCAAGAGCAATCAAAGGCCAATCATCAAGAGCAATCCAACAAATCGATGGCAACAAGTTAGAAAGGCATTTTAGCTCAACTGCCTCAATCCAAGTAGAGAGTGAATGCAAGTTGGAATGGGCTCTTTCCTATGTTAGATCTAGTCTGTGATAGGCTAGGCGAGTTGAGTTAGAGCTCTTGTGCTCATAGAGTCTTGTGTCTCATAGAGCAAGCAGGATTGAGTGTGTGAGTCCACTATACTGGTTCCATACAATTACGAGTTGTTGTAATACAAAAAGATAGACATTTCAATGAATACAAGTGTGCTTGTTATATTTGAGTTGTCCCATCCTACATTCCATGTTCTACTTGTATTCCACCTAAGCGTTACTCACCCCTCCTCATTCGACTTGCCCACATAAAACAAACCTCATCTGTTAGTATCTTATTGTTATCTATTTCTCCACCACGAGCAAAGTAGGAAGCCTAGCAAAGCAACCTTATGACTACAAGAGTGAGCATCTTTCTATTGAGCTGAGCATGTACGTACACCATGTTAGGCATAGGGATCACAGTCAACCTCAAGTGAGAGAAAAGATTGTCAATATTTGGCGATCCTATTAGGGATAGATGTGTTGAAAGCTTGAGTAGGGAATTGAGTGTAGGAGTCTCTAGAATGGAGTGCACATATTCTAAAATGGTAGTACATGTTGAACCAAGTAGAGCTACATCGATTGCTCAGTTTGGAAAATTACTTCAAAAGTTGTCTCCAAGTACAAACCGAGGACTTTAGAGTTTTATAGACCTACTTGAACATTGGTTTCTAGATTGAAAATGTCCTTAGGTGGCCCTTTGCATCATTTAGGCAATAAACAATGTGTGAAACACACTCGATGAGGAAAGGAAGATACACGACTAAGAGAGAGGTGCACTATGTTGAGGCAGAAGAGGCTGGTAGAATTTGGATGACCAAGAGGCTACAATGGATTTGGATCTATTGAGTTTGATTCAAGATGAGGTATTAGACAACCACTTGTAGAGAGAGCTTAAGGTAGAAGAAGACTTGGCCACATGCAGAGAGAGCTTGCTAAGAGTTTCTTCAGCACATTTTCTCTGAGAACTCACATATTGTTCGGATCTATATACACTTGACAACATCAAAGTGTTTTTTTGTTGCCAAAAGCCACGAGCTAGGCCTTTCTTGTTGCCACTTTCTCAGGAGCTATAGAAGTTTTTTTAATTTATTGTTGCTTGTATGGAAGTAGGGGGTCTTCTTCATAGTGTTCGTTTCCATTTATTCTTTTGTCACTTGCTTATGTGTTGCTATTTTTTGCTTTGAACAATCCCAAAAATTATGGCCAAATCTACAAAACAGACTGCTAGTTCCTCTATTTACCATTTCTTCTAAGGAGGAAGTGTTTACTATGGAGAACATATATCAAGACTTGAAGTATTGCTCAAGGAACTTTGCTTAGACTTTATTGCTACTTCTAAGGCATTTTTCACAACCAATTGTCTCTAGCTATTCATTTGTCAATATTTTTATTCTCCCAAAAGTTCAATAGTTTGTCATAAAAGGCATGAGAGAGAGAGAGAGAGAGAGAGAGAGAGAGAGAGAGAGAGAGAGAGAGAGAGAGAGAGAGAGAGAGAGAGAGAGCATGCAATAAAGGTTTGAATAAAATGAAAAATGTATTAATTAATTGATAAGGACCACCAAGAAACAACTACATGAACTATAGACACCAATTGGTTACAGGTTAGACATATTAAAATGAGTGAGTGTGCTAGGTGATATGAATATAATATTAAAAAGACCTATATATATAAAAACATAGAGATAAACAACTAGTGAACCACAAAGAAAATTAAGGAACATGGTACAAAGATGTCACTAAGACAACTACGTCGCAAAGAACCCATTAAAAAAAGGGGCCAATTGCAAGTTGAATTTTTCTACATGCCTCTATATAAACTCTGGACACTCACATCTCTCCTTATCAGATACATAATCCTTCTCTCAATGGTTTTCTCTACTGCAATGCATTTGTATAAAAAAATGATGACCTTGTTACTCCTTTTTACTCATCTTGGCTAGGGTGCTTGGTCCTCTCATATGCTAACACATGGAATTTTTGCTAGGTTTAGCAAGATTCTAATGATAAGATTGACTAGGATATTTTTGGCCCTTTTTTGCTCTTGTACCCACATATTGTCGTTATCTACTTTTGAGCTTGGGGAATTGAAACATTACTTTTGTTGTATTAGTCATGTTATTGACTTTTATAAGAGACTTATTTTTATTCTTTGGGCTTGTTTGGGAGACCTTTTGATCTCGAGAGTGCATTTTATTCAGAGGGAGATGAGCATGCTCACACTCATGTTTTGCTACATCTTGATAAACTCATCTTTCATTTTCTTGATGTCCCCACATCAAAATATTTATGGGAATCTTTGGAGATGTCACTTTCATAGTGACATATTTGTTGTTGAGTCTTTTATGCTTGTATCTGCACATTTGTTTGTGTTTTGATACAACATACCTACCATTTCTCTATATTTTGTAAAGGAATAAACACTACCCTTGACCTTTGTCAAAGATTAGCAATAAGACCCTTCCTTCTTATACCATACACCACATTCGAGAGGAATTCCCTTATTGCCATTCATAGGAGTTATTGCTAACCTCTTAATTAGTGGAGGTACTGTATGTAGAGAAAACCCATGCATGTTCATGGAAGCGGATCATATCCACGTGCACATCACTTGGTCATTGTGTGAAGATGACTAAAGTATGATGCATATGGAGTTTGAAGAGATCAAGAAATTCTATAGATCAAACGTAGCGATGTTTTGATAAATTGCACTACTTCACAAAGACGTGCATCAACAAGTAGTACGATCTATCAAAACACCACTACGTTTCATTTGGCTTTGCTAAAATACTCAGTGATATCTTATTGGTTGTTGTTGTCCCTTTTGTTTGTTATTTTGGTTTTTGCATTCTTGGCTTCTCTTGTATCATCTCTCTCTCTCTCTCTCTCTCTCTCTCTCTCTCTCTCTCTCTTTCTCTCTCTCTCTCTCTCCCCTTTGGCCATGTTGGTCTCGTCTCACTTTCTTTTGTTGTTTTCTTTTGGTTGTAGATTTCTTTCTAAACTTCATATTCTAAGCAGAGGGGTTTGGGACTAGCGCAAAGAGGGAGTGCAACCAAAACTAATGGAGCAAACTACCAAATGTGAGCTGCGGTTGGAGTAGTTAGGTAGAGTCGTGCAATAGAGGAAAGGCATAGGGATGGTTTAGTAACAACACGACAAGAACAATAACTAGATTCATGCATGATTGAGAAGCCAAGACTAGAGCAATTGAATGGGTGTGGTGAAAGTAGTGAGGCTGCATGTGGACGGGTGTATTGAGCAGCAGTTGCATAGAGCAGGATCAAGAACCAAGAAATTTGTGCCAAGGGGTGTGCTGAGCAGCCAATCATGGACCAATTGTGACTGGCAAGTAGGGAGCAGTCATCACGAACAGTGAGGCAAGGAGCCGAAGCATTGAGGTAGAAGCTATGGCAGGGGAGGCAGGGAGCTATGGCAAATGGCGAGGCAAGGACTGAGGTCATGAGTGGATAGATGTTCCAAGCAGGGCTTTCAGATGTAACAATTGTGATTGGAAAGGTGTGCTGAAGTAGGGAGTCTGATGTTGGAACCTTGTACCAAGGGGTGTGCTAAGAAACAAGTCGTGTGAAGCGAGGCAAGGAGGAGGTGCTATGGTGGGGGGGGGGGATGCGTGGGAGAAGGCAAGAACTATGGCAAGGGAGGCATGGAACTATGGCAATGGAGGCAGGAAACTATGGCAAGGGAGGCAGGGAACTATAGCAATGGAGAAGGTAGGAAGCTATGGTAGGGGGAGGCAAGGAAGGGTGAGCAGGATGGGGAGGGTAAGCAAGTGGGGAGGCTGGGGAGCAATGGAGTAGCACAGAGAGACACAGAGAGAGAGAGAGAGAGAGAGAGAGAGAGAGAGTACATTTGTGAATTGAACATTGAGCCCCAAAGAGTGGGAGCTCCTTTTCATTTAGAGATATTTATACATGTCGGTCTCTACACAAAGTGTACAGGATGGTCTCCACCCAATTTGTAGGGGACCTTAATAGTTTCTATATTTTCTGTAGGGACCTCAAGGATCTCTACACTTTTTGTAGGAGACCTTACAAAGTGTAGGCTTTAGTTGTTCTCTCTCCACATTGAGTATCTTCTCTCTAGATCACGAGTTTTCTAAAGAGTGTTTTGGCTATCCCTATTCTATTAGATCCATCAAATGTACTTTCAAGATCAAGTTGTTACAAGCAAAGCTACGTTGTTACTCTGCACACACAATAATCTCATCTTAACCATAAGTGACTCAGTTCTTAAGCAAATTGTGGTGAAAAGTTATTTGGTGAATATGTTGACAATCACTGATGCAATGGCTCAAAAACACAATCAATGCTCTTCAAAGGTGTATGACAAGTAAAAAGATAAAAATAACATCTAATATGATGCATATACAATCTAATTTATAGGGGGTAGATCTTCCATTACACAACATAGTTAAGCTTTAGCTTTGTAAGGGAGCCCTAATAAGGAATAATAGTAGGGAACCCACACAATGCTGTGGCATTATAGTGATTACATGATTGGGTGATCAAATAATACAAACAGAGAACTATTTACGTATGTATGTGGTGTGTGCATATGCATTCATGTATATACACGCGCATGTATATTTGGATGTCCATGTGTGCATATGCACCTATGTGTGTGCGGGCGTGCATGTGCTTGTGTAGGTGCATTTATTTGCACGTGTGAGTGTGTGTTTTTGTGCACACACTTGCATATGGGTGTTTGTATTTAAGTAAGTGTGTGCTTGTGTGTGTGTGTATGTATATATGTGTGCACCCCCTACCTATGTGTGCATTGTGTACATGCGTGAATATGTATGTATATGATTGCATCGTGTGTGTATGTGTGTATGCATGTACACATGCACACATCCTTTATATGTGTGGGGTGTGTGTGTGTGTGCATGCGTGCGTGCGTGTGTGTGTGTGTGTGCATGCATGCATGTGTGCGTGCGCCCACACGCACGCACGTGCAAATGTGTGTGTGCATGTATATATGTGTTGTATACATGTATACATGTGTATATGTGTGGTGTGTACATATGTATATTTGGGATGTTGGTAGTCCAAGAGTCCAAGGTTGGTAGTCCAGGAGTTGATGGTAGTCCAAGAATCCAAGGGTGGTAGTCCAAGAGCCCATGGTAGTCTAAGAGTCCAAGTGTGGTAGTCTAAGAGCTTGTGATAGTTCATGAATTCATAAAAGTCCAAGAGTCCAAGGGTGGCACGTGGCAACATTTCCTAAGCTCTTCTCCTCCAAGCAGCCACTTGTCAAAACCATTGTTGTCTTTTCTTTTTTTCATGAGTAATAGGTAGAATAGATAATGGATGCTCATGGGCACTCCCTTTTGTTTTACATGGATGGATGAAGAGAGACACTTGTCAAAACCATTGTTGTCTTTTCTTTTTTTCATGAGTAATAGGTAGAATAGATAATGGATGCTCATGGGCACTCCCTTTTGTTTTACATGGATGGATGAAGAGAGACAGAAGAGTGAGGGATACCTTAAATATAATATGATTTTTTCTAAAAGAAGACAAAATATGTGGGAAATCCATGAATCAATCCCATTTCTGTTAAATGGAGCGAGTTCTAATAAACACCAAGGGGACAATGGAGGTTGTCAATGGAAACCACATCGAATGATCTAAACCACTTTTTGCATGGTCACACGCACCATTTTTATTACCTTAAGCACCTTGGCTGTCAATCACGTCCCCATCCCATTTTCATCATGAACACAGTTCTAAGCCCTTCACCAAGTGGATCAACCATAGGTTGAGATTACAAAGGCATTGCTGAAGCAAATGGAGGTCAATGGCCATTGACCTCCATTTTCATTTGCCCTTTTTTTTAAAGAATGGCCATTGACCTCTCCCTTTCTCTCTCTCTCTCTCTCTCTCTTTCTCTCTCTCTCTCTCTCTCTCTCTCATCCTCTTCTTCTTCTTCTTCTCCTTGCTCTCTTAGCTTCCAATTCGCTACCGTTGCAGCGCACCATCTCGGGTAGGCCACAGGGATGAGGTTCATTTTGTTGTAGAGCACGAGGAGGAAGTCATTTTCTGTGCGCAAAAAGAAAAGTGAAGGTAAATGCTTGGAGAGGAAGAGTCACGAGCAAGCACTTAAAAGGGGAGGGGGGTAGGAGATACCAAGTGTAAGTTAAAAGTTTGGAAACAATGGGTAAGAGAGAGAGAGAGAGAGAGAAAGTTGAAACAAAGGAGAATGTTGCCGAACCATTTCAACTCTGCATTTTTGTCACTCAAATTCACAATCGACTTTCCGTTACTCTTCCCCTCACCCTCATCATCCTTCTCCCCTTCAGATCTCATCATCTTTTGCTTTCTGCATTCATTTCACTCT
Organism: Dipteris shenzhenensis; assembly: GCF_047967505.1. Lineage (NCBI taxonomy): Eukaryota > Viridiplantae > Streptophyta > Polypodiopsida > Gleicheniales > Dipteridaceae > Dipteris > Dipteris shenzhenensis. The sequence continues at coordinate 55,945,595 of NC_141601.1, read as the reverse complement.
AAACCTACTTCGATCTCTCTCTTTCCTCCCCTCAATTCTAGCTCTTCCGCTCCTCTGCTGCTCTCTCTCCTCCTGGGTTTTAAGTTTGCCGGCCTCTGTTATGATTTCATAACTATGGATCTTGCCCACGTTTTTGCCTCCTTTCCCATCATCCTTCCGGATCGTAGAGCTTCGGCTTCTCTTTTATCGCTGAGCCTGCTTCACGTAATGCAATGCATTCTCGTAGCACACGGACAAGTTGCCGCTCAGAATATGGGAGGTTTGCTTCCACCCTGGACTTTCCCAAATGTTTTATACGGGATTGATTTCATCAAAAAATTTGCAAACTCTCTCGGTCCAGTGGGCAGCCCGGCCCCGCGCTCCGCCTTGTCGATCTCTTTTGTCTCCTCGCCTTCTTACCGTTTTACAGAAAATTCTACAGTCCGAATCGGCTAATCACTCTATCTTTTTGACTTCTCCCGCACGCAGTCTATACTTAAAGAATGACAGTGTGTATCACAATATGTTGAATCATAGACTCGTCTTTAGCCCGTATGCAAGTGTTCATACCCTTATGGCTGGATAAATGTTTTGAGTTATTAGGTCTTCATTGATTAAACAACGAAAAATTTGTTGAAGTATGTACCAAACATAAATTTGGAAGAATAACATCTCTGTACTGAAGTCAAAGAGTAAAACGAAATGGAAATTAGAAAACGGATATCTTTGTCCCAGGAAGCTTGAAATGCCATCTTGCATTTGGCTCATTGGCTTTAAGTAACTGGCAAATCTTTGTCTCCGGAAGCTTGAAATGTCATCTTGAATTTGGCTCATTGGCTTTAAGTAACTGGATGTGATTTTTGTGGAGATCAAGGAACATTCCCAGACGATTAGCACAATTTTGGAACAGTAGATTTTGTCTTCTATGAAGACAGACAGTTTTCTATTTTGTAACTTTTTATCTTTTTGTTCGAATGAAATTTTGAAGTTTTTGACCGAAAAAAAAAGAACTGGCAAATCTGGAAACGGGCAGGAGAACGGTGGCCATTTATGCTAGGAATGAAATATATTGGTTTGGGGCAGGGGAGCCCTCATCATGACTATGGCCAATCGTAATGAAATATATTGGGTAGGCATCTGTCAAAAACTAAAGTGACAGGCCACAAGCGATTTGAGCTGCCATGAGCTGAAAGAAGTGTTCAGTTGCATTGATGAACTCTTTATAAATAGAAAGTTGAGGGACACTATGTAAAGAGTTATGTCCATAGATCCTTGCAGGAAGTTTTGGCCTTTTTAATCAGAGGGCTAACTCCTGTGGCACAAACCCACCCACGTGTTAAAACATTTGAATATTTGGTATTATATGTATGCCTGATTTAGGGGGTTCAAGCCATCAGTAGTAGTACATGAGTCATGTCCTGTCTGTAAGGTCACTCGCTTGAAACAACCAATTGTGGGGTACATGGCCTCTCTTGCATGGGTTATAGTGACGGCTTCACTGTGACTACTGTTTTTCTTTAGGAGCAGTCATGATTCATGACATTGCAGCAGGTTTTGGTATTTTAAAAACTTTTTCTGTGGCGTTACAACCATCCATATCTGCACATTGAACCAATCAGTACATTAAGATCGTGGTGAATCCAAATATTATTTCACCCATATCATGCCTACTACTCTTAAGTATTATCTTCCGTCAGGTAGCATGCATCCTTGACACAAAGATCTTGAATGCAAGCCGCCACTGCAGATGCTTTCACAGTAGGACTAGCCTTGGAAAGTGTTGGCTCACTCATTAAACAGTGGGCTATTTGCAATGAGCCAACACCCTCTGGTACAAGGCATCATACAAGCCATTATACAGCACGCTGTAGTCAATAGACTATTGGTGCTAGTATTACCAAGCAAAGCTGTGGCTTGGGAAAATACGCGTGTGGCTTTGCCGGTTTTGAACATCCTTTCTACCCTACAACACTAGCCTTCATTCAATTTTAGGGTACTACAATTGATGAAAGCTTTGCAAGATATGCCAACGCAATCGCTGCTGGAAGTAGGACACAAATCCAAGCAATCTGCACAATTTGTGCCTCGACAGTATGAACGCTTGAGCTCATGACTGTGCTCTCGAGGCTAGAAGCTTCTAGTGCTCACTCCACTCAGCTACCCTGTTCTTTTGCAACAGCCCCACCATGATCACCAAATGTTCTTCCCTCACCCACTTGTTACTTGGGTACACAGCAAGTTGCCTACTCTAAGCGCTAAGTGCTGAAAAGGTGCAAGGGAGAAGCGTGGGAACTGAGCGTCAACATCCTAAGGGGTTGCTGCAGCACGATCGTAAAGGCATATCGACACCCTTAAATGGAATGAACTCTTACGAGGAAAAAAAAGGGTACAATCATAGAAGAGAAGTGACGAGTTGTATTATGAAAAGGGCTATAGGCCTGGGTACAAACAGATGATGACTATGTGATAGTGCTTCCTTTCATGAGTGCAGGGACACTTCCTCACTCTTCCTTTCTGTGCAACAACTGATAGAATACATTCAAAGAAACACTCTTTGCTCGTTCTGGGGACTTCATCGGTGCCTTTTCCAATCTCTTTGGCTACTCCGTCAGCTCTCTACTCAGGTTGTTCTGATCTCTTCAGTTGTCAGCTTCCTCAAGCACAGGCTTCTTTAGGGACTAGCCTCTTCTGAGTCACCACCGCTTTCACTGAAAAAGGGTTTGCGTGCACATCCGCCACCTCGGCCACAATCAGTCATATATATATATATATGAGAGAGAGAGAGAGAGAGAGAGAGAGAGAGAGAGAGATGTATATATTTATATATGGACTCTGTTGTGCACCACCTTTTGTCCAAACACCTATGTCACGTTAATGAGGGCTCACAACCAATTATATGCCCTACAGATCTAGCCTAGCCTTAATTGCGAGAAGCTTACCACACCATCTGGGTATGGCATCCCAACGGATGTAAGTTGCAGCCAATTTAATTGCTTGCCTCCTCGAATCTCTGGATAATGTGAAAAAAACTCCTCATCCAACCAAACTGCCTTGAAAACTCCAACTTGGTTGAATAAAACTTTGGGTGCTATCCTGTGCCATGCTTGAACTGATGGAGAAGGATCTGCTTTGGCTCCAGAATCTTTGCTTGGTCTACAATCTTTGGTTCCTTTTCACCCTTGATTGCATCCAACAGACCAACATACCACTTCATTGGGTGCATCTTCCATGATCCAGGTAGGTGTAACTGCAAGGAGTCGTGCCTGTGTGCATAGACTATGATGAAGGAGATTGGGTCATCTGTGGATCAAGAAGAACAGACTCAAGCAGATTGGACCGAAATGCCCGAAGCTATGACATTGGGGCATTGTTCTGTTTCCGATGACGAAGGTGGTCAATGATGTTACCAACCTTGGCCACACGAGTGAGGCCTCAACAGTATCGATCTTTACATCCACTGCAGAGCCATGCTAGGTAAGTTGGTCGTTAGAGGACTCCTAGCCTTGAAAGGATTTCTTCACTCATTAGATTTAGATCTACACTCCCTGCAGAGGCAGTGATTGGCTACCAAGCACAACATGATGGATCTTCACGAATGCCCACACTAGATTCCCCTCTTCTATTCTTCCACCAGTCCCTCTGAGATGACTAACCATTTGGGTTATGTGCTCTTCGGGGAGGTCCTTAAATGCCTTCCAAGGTCCCAAGGACCTCTCTCCCATTTGGACTATTGCATATAACTGAAGCACCAAAGGTCTACAAGTGTCATCCAAGTTAGATTCATTCCACATGACTGGCTCTGCATCAATCTCATCCTGATGAATGGGGTAATCCGCTACAAGACATGGCCTCTGCCACAAATGAATACAATAGAGCAGCAAGCAAGCATCCTTGCTGGACTGATTCTAGAAATCTAAATCTGTCTCCTCTGGTACTCATGATAAGAACCTATGCGGATGATCTTTGATCCAAGAGTTAGAAAAGCTAAAACAAAGCAATGTACCCTCCAAGAATCCCAATCTACTCTGTCATAGATGTCTCAAAATTTAAAACATTCAATTAGTGCTGTCTGTCTTGGGCGTGTCAGGTTTTGCTATGAGAAGGGAAGCATAATAATGTGTAGCAATTTGCGTAATAAATACCGTTATAGTCAATTAAGTTCAAAATACTTTCTCTGTCATGTCAAGGACCAAGAGCAAAGTCAAAGGTTTGTTGACTTTCAAATCCAAGTTCATGCCCTTGTTACATAAAGGAGCTCATGGGCCCAAGCATTTGATGGTCTTTTCCATACTTCCCTTTCCAGGGCAGCTAGCTTCTTGTGGATGGCAATCTCCTATCTAAGGATATATTGTCTACTGGTCCTGGCAACACAATGATAAAACCTGCTAGTATGAAGAAGAGTAATGAGTTGTTGCCAAAGTAGGAGGAGAACACAAACCATCCTGCAAATAAGACTCCTGAATATGGACAACCGCCATTGATAACTTCTCTCTATATATAAAGCCTTTGGAATCTGGGCATTAGCAGAGCGAGAAGGTGTGCGTGGCTCAAAAATAGTAAGAACTGTCAAATAGTAGTCAGACATGAAAACTTCTAGGGCAATACAATTACTGCGATCTCTATCTAGCCTCCAGAGTCCAGTCATCAACATAGGATCAGTACATGGATGGGCCTTGAATGTTTCCTATTTGACCAATAAAATAGGAGAAAGATGGAAAGGCATGAAAGGCATCATTTAATCCAACAATCTCAGTATCAAAACTGAAAAATCAATTCAAATTCAGGAGATTGCTGCAGCCCTTCTTCAAGTTAAATATGGTCGTCTCAGGTCTGTAGGGCTTCTTTATGCATGTGCTCACCCAAGATAATAAGGACGTTCTTCCTATAAGATATGGTGTTAGGTGTTGGTAGTGCTATGACATTTAGTGAGGGATTTTATTTCAATGATTTAGAGAGGTTTTGCTGAGGATATGGCTGGCACTAGGACTTTAGGGGAGGAGATACATAAAAAAGGAATGGGTGGAAAAAGTGATATCTAAATCTAGTCAAAACAAGGGGCTGACTTGGATTCTTATGTAGTAGATGTGCAATCGCAGGACAAAAGTGCAGCAGACCAAAAAGTAATTTACCTAACTTCTAAATAAATAAATAAAGCTTGCAGAGATTAAAGCAGATCTTGGAGGTGTTTAAATTTTCTTACTTTAGTTATTATTTTGGCATCTATAATTCGTTAGACACATTTTTGTTGTAAATGATGTACTCTTTTTTAATCATTTTGATAGTCAAATTGTCTTATGTCGTACAAAATATGCTACCCAACCTTCAGAACTTCCTTTAGAAGTAGTATATTTCAAAGGGGGGCTGAATCCTCTCTAGTTTTGTGTGTTTATGTGCATGCTTATGTGGATGTTGATATATGTTTTGTTTTATATACAGTTCAAGTATTCTACACTGCATTTTGAGGGTGGTTGAGATTGGATAGGGAACTTGTATTCTACACTGCATTTTGATAGAGCTTGCCATACCTTCTGTTCAGCTCTCTCTCTCTCTCTCACCTTTTATTGGGGATGTCTTTAAGCTTCAGTGACCATTGTCAGAAATAACCCACTGCCTTCTCAAAGTGCAAGATCATGTTACGTTAGTGAAGTGATTCCATTGAGTAAGCAAAGTAAAGGATTTGTACAGCACACTAAAGAATATATGGGAAGAGTGTCATTGTCAAATTCTGCGTTGAATTGCAAAATCCAATTACATCTTTTTCGATAGACCACACATTTTCATTAAACAACATAACTGTTTGAATTCAACATTGGCATCTTTTTTTCAGCTCCCTTTCTTGCAGACTTTGTGTTTATTATACTTGTACTAAAGTTATGCTTTGGAACAGTCAATAACCATCAAATACCGCAACACCCCCCTCTCCTCCCCCTTTGGGCCTTCCCCCATCACCCCAGGAAAGTGTCTATTAAGTATAAAAGATGGTACAATGAAACAGGTTAGTCAAATGGCTACCTCATAAGAGACGAAAAGTGCTATTCCCGGAATGCGAAATAAATAATAATGAAAATTACAAAACAGATCATGTGAAAACAATCATGGCTAAGCCAGGATGATCCTGCCACGAACGCCCAGATGGGCTGTTAACAAAAAATAATAATTTGGCCCATGTAACCTTGAGTAGTTACTCTGTTGATTGTGATTTGCCTTGGAACCTGTCTCAAATACACTTTAGGATGTACATGATGTCCAGCTAGATGCTGGCAATGCTCTATACCATCTATTGGACATACCCTCCATGTGCAATGCCATAATGCTGCCAGTGATGTTCCATGATTTGCCTTGCAGCCTGTCTCAAATATCCTTTAGGATGTACGTGATGTCTAGCGAGATGCTGTCAATGCTCTATACCATGGGCTGGACATACCCTCCATCTGCCATGCCATAATGCTGCCAGTGATCTTCATTGATGAGTCTGCTGGTGGCGGTGTTGTGTAATCTGAGGAGAGCATTGATGCTAATATACAGGAAATCCAAAGCCAAACTCCAGGCAAAAAGTGGCCTTTCCAGCTTCCCTTCATAAATCATCTGAGGTCTCAACTGAATCATTCATGCAATTGCAGCCCATGGGATAAACGATCTCTCTTTACTGGTCATGGACATGAGAAGTGCCATTCTCTGCCAAATAATGTTTGCCTTGCTTCAACTGCAGAGGCAATGCTGATTGAATTCCTTTATGCCCAACAATATGGGTGAAACAGTGATACACCAGTGATATGCCTTCAAGGACCTCAAGTCATAAGAAATAGAATCTTCCTATTCAGTTCTTACCTGACATATTCTCTTGCAGTGAGTTTCTCTTCAATTTGTGCCATTGAACAGATTTTGCTACTTTTCAAAGACAGTAAAGTTTTTGTTTCTTAAATGGAGCTTAAACAAGGGTTCGAGGCTTCTCTTAATAAATTCTTAGCAATTTGAAAATATTTTCTCTGCGATGGCAACTTACTGGTCTTCCTTAGAGTAAGGTTGCTTCTTCTATATTCGATCATTTTACATGGCTTAGCACCTTGGAATGAAGTCTAGATGCATTTACTGGAAACGAGAAAAAGACAGTTTGGACAGAAATCTGTAATGATTATTATCCTGGTAAATTCTATGGCTCTCTTATCAATGGTATTCATTGATTGCCAACCATCCATACTCCTAATGGTCTTGAACTTTCAAATCTGCTTGTGATGCATCGTTGCTGGAATTAAAAAATTTGTTTGCAAGTAGGCACAATATACCATTGGAATTTAAAATCTTGTTTGCAAGTAGGCACAATATACAATTGGTGGACAGGGTAAGGAGAAGGCTTTGCTAGTGAGCCATGACAAGAGAAGTGATTAGATCGATACCCTCTTCTTCTTGCAGATCCGCCATTTGCAGTACGCATTAGCTGTGGATCTTTGGAGAACGTAGTGGTACCAAACTCAAATGTCATGTGGTCAAAAGATGAATATTACACAGGTGGAAGTTCCGCAAATGCTTCTCTCCGTAGTGGATATGCTCCTGAACTTAGCACCCTCAGGTATTTTCAGCTTTCTGATGGACCTGAAAATTGCTACAATTTGACTGTTCCAAACGGGCACTATGTGATTAGAGCCTTCTTTGCTTTTGGGCAAGTTGACAATTCGAACAAGGAGCCTCTTTTTGAAATTTCTCTAGAAGGAACACTGGTTCATACATTGAAGCAAGGTTGGAGCAATACTCCTGACCTTTCCTATACAGAATACCGTGTCTTTATCACCGATGAGGCAGCCACTGTATGTTTTCATAGCACAGGTCATGGAAACCCATCAGTGTTGTCTGTAGAAGCGCTTCAAATTTTAGATGATGCATATTATATCAAGGAAAATTACACGATTCTTAAAACCATAAAACGGATCAGCTGCGGCTCTAAGGAAGCAAAATATGGAGTAGATTACAATGCCAACATCTGGGGGGGTGACCGCTATTGGGCCACAGACAAAGACTTGGACATGGGATTAAGTGTTTCAATAAGCACTACAAACAGTATACAAGGTGCCTCTGAAGCTCCAAATCTTGTACCTGAGGCAGTGTATCAATCAGCATCAACTTCAACACCTGGCACTGACTTATCATACATTTTTGATGTTGAACCAAATCAGAACTATTCAATCTGGCTGTATTTTGCAGAGATTGATCCAGCAAAAACAGAGAAAGGACAGAGATATTTTGATATTTCAGTCAATGGAAACCCTATCTTTAGTGAGTTTGACATCATAGGTCAGGCTGGAAAGCAATTCACTGGGATTGTGCTGAATACTACTGTACTTGTTGATGGGAGGTTTCTGACTTTAACCTTCAGTCCATTACAAGGAGTTATCCTTATCAATGGGTTTGAGATCTATCAAGTCATAAGGACAGAGTATGCAACATCGAATCAAGAAGGTACCTGCCTAAACATCTGCAATCATATATAAATTTTTCTTTGTTTCTGGGAAATATCGTCTAGCAATATACTTTTTGAATTTCTTCTTACACATTGAGCAATGAGACGTGGTTGTATTCATTCAATAAATTTCATACAAGTTCATCAGTTTTCAGGAATCACTCGTAGAGATCTAGTATAAGTGCCCTATTGTTGGATCATCTGCGACTCTCCTGCATGGACATCAAGCAGGATAGCAGGAAAGGGGGGTGAAGTCCAGTGTGGAGCTGGCTGCACTCTGCCAGCTGTTATGGCAAAGGCCAAGACATTTGTTACTTATAGGTCAATGACTTTGGTGGCCAACTTTTATACGAGACAGAAGCTGTTCCAGCCAACCAAACAAGCTCCTGCACATTTATACAGGTCCCTGCTGCAGGTGCCTGTCTGCTGGACACTTTCATGTACTGCAGTCTTTCGAGGCTGTGCATCTGCCCTGACTCAACTCTCCAGCCTGCTGCTGTACTGCCACCCTGTATGTTATATCTGCTGTACCTGCTGCTGCAGTAGCATATCACCTGCAGTACACTCCATTACGTGCTGACCAGGTACTGTCGCAGCCCTTCTTCCCTGCTGCTGCACCTTGTGCTCACTGCTTAGGCTCATGGCTGGACTCTTCCAGTTCATGAACACATACTTTGGTCGCGCTTTGTGCTGCCCAAAATAAACCCTAACAAAGACAAGTGGCAGCCATATTGCTGCTCACTTGGCAGCCTCACCCCTTCCCCCCGCAAGTTCATCTACCCACAAGTATGCTGAGGTGTCAACCACCTGAGATCTCCTCATTTTGGGGCTTACAGGTGATGCATCGACCTATTTATCCAACACACCCTCTCAATGACACATTGTGGCCCAACGTCAACTTTGTCAAAGAACTGCTCCATCAGCGCCTTTGCAGAAGCTCTCAGGAACAGGTCAAGGATTCTCTTCTTTATATGGTCCTGAATCCCGCACGTCTAATATCTTCAAGAGATTTCCTGCATCATTCACGAACAACCGGATCCAATCTGGAACACTGGGACAACTTCTGATCCAAGTCAGTGTCCAGGGTACTAAAAAAAGGGTCTGCTTCGACCCAACATACAATCCACATCTTGATCCTTGATTTCTTGCACAGTGGATTGTCCACGTTGATCCTCACTGGTAGGAATCCCTCTAGCCGATTCTTTTGAAGCATGATGATCCTCCATGTGTTCTTGGTTTCATAGGGATTCTGTAAGGCCTTCCATTCCTCCTACACTGTCTCTGCTAGCTGGATGTGAGGTATCACCAAATCCGCAACTGTCCCAACGATCGTGGAAAGAGGGACTGCATTTCTCAAGTTCCACTCTTTTCACCTTATCTGGGTCTACAGAATTATGATCTTCCTTGAAATGTCCAGCACATCAAGAGGTTTTGACTTCGTGCCTTCCATCGTCTCCCACATCTCCCTGGCCAATAGATGGCTACGAACCTTCACTTTCCAGATTGGATAATTGGTTCCGTCCAGCTTCCTAGACTCTCCAAAGTTTGGAATAAGTGGGTTGAATCCGATGGCTCGGTGTAGATGAACTGAAGTTTGGTGACCTATTTTGTACTAACTGCAAGCACACCTGAATGTGAGAGCTCCTTCCTCCTCAGCAAGGACTCCACCCTTTAGTTTGACGAAGGTTCCTGGTCTTCAATCTCCTAGGCTTTGAGTCACGAGCAAGGCTAACCCTGGATGATAACCTTCGGCTCTGATACCAAACGTAGGTTGCTTGCTTAAGGCCAGCACTGCTCCACAACAGAAAATTCACCCCGAGATCACAAAATACTGAACAGAATACAACTCAAATACATAATGCTTTACTTGATGTAGAGAGGGAAATTCATATCTGAAAGAGAATCAAATGTAAAGCCAAACAGAATAGATCTGTATATAAATCTTAAGTACCAAAAAACTTCCAATGTATGTACCCTGAGGTAAGGTACTAAAACAAGTCTTTGCTTTGCTGCACCCTTGATCTGCCTGGGATACGAAAAATCAGGTCATAGCTGAAACTCATGTAGCAATCGTCTTTCTTAAATTCTATTCTCTACAAAGAACGCTTAAGGCGCGTTGACTGTCATAAGTCAGTAGTTCTATTTTTATGATAAAAGTACATTAGAAAGAAGAACCATTTCAAATACAATGCTTTGTTGTTGTGGATAATGTTTTCACAAGAATATTGAGCTGTAAATGTCTAGATTTTGACAGGGCATCCTAAAATCCGCATTTGGCTGGTGTGCAGTCTGGGCTTTGCAGGCACTGAAGCATCCTCTTGGGTTACCTTCACGGTTAGGGTGGAATGGTGATCCCTGTGTTCCTCAAGAGCATCCTTGGAATGGCATCAACTGTCAATTCAATTATGATGAAGGCAGCTGGTCTATCACTGGATTGTACTTATCCTTCCTACTTTTGTTTATGCATTTCTGTATCCAGATTGAGCATTTTATTCCCTTGAAAATATATTTGTGTCTCTATTTTTTGTCAATATTTGTTTCTGTTGGACCGTTCCATATATAAGTACACTTGTCTTCATTGGAATCATTGCCAGCGTCCATCTTCTCCGCAGGATAATGACTAGCATGCCAATATTAAGCATCGTTCAAACACGATTTCTGTCACTGGTCACATTTATTGCCCCAGGTCTGGGTCCTTTTGCCCATTGATCAGAGCTTGTCCAGCCCTCCAAGGGCAGCCTGGTTGTGTTCCCTATGGTGCCCAAATGGCAGCCTGCATGCTGCCCATGTGGCAGCCCTGCAAACGCTCTCAGTTTTGCCTCAATAGCATTTACCTTCTTGGTGCACCTCCCCCATCTTCTCCTCATTTGGGGGCTCACAGATGGGGAGGTGACCCACATAACTCCAACAAAATAAGGTGGCATGACCCCCTCATACATCCACCATGGATAAAGGGATGATTGCTGCATGGCACCATTCTATTGGCTTATACTAACTTCTAAGTGGCTGTGCTAATCTACCCAAGGATTAACTCATCACAATCCATCTAGGGAAGGGTAGGTAGTCCCTCACACGTCCTCACCCCTTAGGCTATCATTTTGTATTTAACAGGTGGTTTATTGTAAGCAGTCCTTTTGTAACCCTCCATCCCTCTTTTCTTTAATGGCTGGGGAGGTTAAGCTCTCAACCCTGACATGGAAAAAAGGGAAAAACAGGTAGCTGAAAAACTAAGACAGGTCATTCTTCATACCAAGATCCATAGCAATCATAAATCAGATTTCCTCGGCAGGCAATTGATCCCAATAAATAGCATGGGATAAATCGTTTTTGTGGTACTATTCTCTGTCTACAGCTTATCCTGAAACTTCTGTTGAGCCAAATAAATGATCATATACTTTTTAAATGGTCCTCCAGTGACAATCCTCAGTTGTGTTCCCACAGCCAACCTTGTTTTCAGGTGTGAGCCTTCTTCTGCATGCAGATGTTTTATGTGTCATGCTCAAAGGTTTTCGGGCAATTATTATAGACTGTGGTAAAAATTCTGTATGTGCATGATATGTACAGTCAAATCCTGTCAGCTTGAGGCACATACATCGCTTCTCTCTGGTGTGCAAAGTCTACTGCAAATATTTTATCTAGCAACTTTCCATACTGTGTTTTTATTTTGTGTTTGAAGGGTTCAGGGTTTGTGACTAGCTTCTGTTTTATGGTTTTGTGCAGGGATCTTGACACGCAGGGTGTGAAGGGCTTTCTGACTGATGATATATCTCTGCTTGGAAGGCTCCAAAGTCTGTAAGTTTCTTTCTTTAAGATCAAACCCGAGGGGAGAGGTTGTGAATTATTCATTCTTTGGTTCACCTTGTAAGCCTAGGTAATTAGTTTAAGGAATAAGAGTCAGGCTTCAAGTAAGTGATGACAAATATGAGCACTTTATGAAGCAGCTTTTCTGAGAAGACAGGAAGTCTTGGGATTGAAATAAAACTTAAATACAGTAATGTGAAAAGTTGAGCACTTTATGAAAGAATCTTTTCTAAGGAGGCATAAAATCTTGGTTTATTATGATATTTCTGGTAAAATCTAACAGGAATCTGAGCAGCAATAGCATCTATGGAGCAATACCATCAAGCATTGGAAACTTGATGGATTTGGAAATCTTGTAAGTTTCTATTCCCAATGTCCTAGCATATGCATAATCTGGTTCTTAAGCAGCTGAAAGTCAAAGTGTGTCAGTGTCCAGTCCGCAAACATGAATTGCAGAATGGATGGGTGGAGCCATAGTTTTTTCCATACATTACCATAAGCATACTGCATACGGGTACGGAAGTATGATTGGAGTATGTATCAGCCTGAGGCTGAATCATACGTGACCCTAATTTTACCCAAAAAAAAAAAAAGGAAAATATACATTGTACACATTTAATTGACAGAGAGCTACAAAACTCTCAACTTCAAACTTGTATTAATTTTAAAGTCAAGAAACTGATTAAAAAACATTTTCATAAAGGTCTGGGAACCCGGTTCCCTCCCCCCCCCCCCTGCCCCCGCTCCCCCCATACCCCCACCCACCCAAAAAGCCAAGTATGACTGGCCGTACCATACGCATATGGTTCAGCCAGTTAACTATATGCGTGCAGCGTACGGACCCAACTATGGGTGGGGCTGCCCATTGCTCCCGTCTGGCCCCCTTTTAGGGCTAGAGGAAGAACTGGTTGGAGGGAGGCCAAGCTTCTCTCTTCTCAAGGGAATCTACTGGTCTATACTGGCTCAAGAGTGTTTACTCTGGGGTCGACTCATTGCACTAGGCTCCATTGGGAGGAGGTTGAGAAAGAACTTTCTGTCGACTCATTGCCTACACTGGTCAACGAAATAACCGAACAGTTGACCAATGGCTCGCAAAACTGCGCATGTACTTTGATACTATTGACCTCACTGAAGGCAAAAAGATTGCCTTGGCAGCCTCCCTCCTCAAGGATACAACTTTCCTATGGTGGCAACGACGCTTAAAGGACGGCAAAAGTGTGTTAACTTGGAAACATTTTGAACACGTGCTCCGTAAGCAGTTCATACTTGCCAATGCGGACTTCCAAGCACGTTCAAAACTCCGACAGTTGGAGCAAACGGGCTCCCTGTCTTCCTACATCTTTCAATTCACCACATTGGTGCTGGAGATCGATGGTTTAACTGATGATGATTGCCTTCATGCTTTCATCTCAGGCCTAAATCCCTCGTTACACATTGATGTTCTCAAAGCAAACATCACCACCATAGCTGACGCTATTGCTTATGCAGAGCGCATTACCGATTTCCAAAACACAAGGAAGCAGAGTTCTAATAGAACACAGAACTCTACTATGGCCAAGGCTGCTCGCTCTCAAGATAACCCCAAGTTCAGAAAAAACTCGGGTAACCAAGGTCAGCGACAGTCTCAAGATCCCCACAAGTCTCAAAAATTGTATGCTGGATCCCAACAAAAGCACTCCTCCAAGGATCGCGCCTCTTCCTCTTCACAAAGTCATGACCGTCATCACCAACATAAAGGTGCGGCCACTGACAAGAAGAACAACTCCAGCACAAAAGGACTTTGTACCATCTGTACGGGCAACCATAGATGGTTCGATTGTCCCAAGCGACCAAAGCAAATTTCCAATATGGAACCTAGCACTTCCCAAACAAAAGATGCTACCCCAACACAAGACAAGAAAGGCAAAGCTGTTCGAATGGCAAATACCATCCACATGAGCCTTGCCAACAACCCCGAATCTTCCCTGGCCACTCAAGTACTTTGTGTCCAAGGATCGATTTGTGGAACAACGGTCACTATCCTCATCGACAGTGGCTGCTCTCATAACTTCCTAGCTAGTTCTATGGTCGAAAAACTTCGGTTGACCACCAGTCCTAGTCCCATGGACTATGAGATTGAACTCGCAAATGGAACTACCTTCTTGTGCAACACCAGGATAAAAAACTCAACATTATACGGACAAGTTGAACTTCGACATCATGCCTCTTTCTCGGTACGACGTCATACTCGGACAACAGTGGCTCTACGATTATGATCCATCAATCAGTTTTCGCAGCCATATACTACCCAGTTTGTCCACCAAGGAAAACTTATTGAGTTAATTGGTTCTAGGGACTCTCCTTCAACCCCAGTTGCCTCTGCCCTACAAGTAAAGAAGTGGGTTCGTAAACGTCAAGTAAAGACTTCACTTCTGTTGGTTACGGCAATAGAGGAGACATCAACAAAGGATCCTCATGAGTACCTTAACAAACCTTTTTTCCAGCTCTACCTGGATATTTTTCCACAGGAATTGCTAAAGCAATTATCACCTCGACGACGAGTGGATCACCCAATCGAGCTTATTCCCGGCAGTAATCCACCGTTGAAACATCTTTATCGAGTTTCTTACACTCAAAATGAAGAAATCCAAAGATAGGCGATCGAACTACTCGACAAAGGTCACATTCGGCCCAGTTGCAGCCCTTTCGGATCTCCTGTACTACTTGTGGAAAAAAAGAATAAGTCATTAATTCGCCTCTGCATCAACTACCGAGCCCTCAACAAGCTCACTATGAAAAACAAGTATCCATTGCCTCGCATCGATGACCTCTTTGATCAACTTCTACACACAACACAATTCTCAAAGATTGATCTTCGTTCAAGTTATCATCAAATTCGCATACGAGAAGGCAATGAGTACAAGACAGCTTTTCGAACAAAGTATGGACACTATGAATGTTTGGTCATGCCTTTTGGGTTAAACAATGCCCCGGCCACATTCATGACACTAATGAAGGACATTTTCAGGCCTTTCCTTGATAAGTTCGTCATCGTTTGATGACATTCTCGTTTTCAGCAGATCCCTATATGAGCACAAACAACATCTTCACCAAGTTTTTGAAGTTCTCCGCGCAAATTCTCTCTACATCAACGTGGAGAAAAGTGAGTTCTTCAAGACCCAACTCGAATATTTGGGACATGTTATTTCAGCTCAAGGTATCTGTGTGGATCCCAAGAAGGTCGAGGTAATCCGAAACTGGCCTACTCCTAACAATGTTCATGATGTCCGCTCTTTTCTTGGATTGGCAAACTTCTATCATACAAAGGTCTATCAGTTTTTCGAGATTGCAGCTCCTATGTCCTAATTATTGAAAATCACAACAGTTTTTCAATGGCTTTCCAAAACAGAGTATAAACTCAAACAAGCACTCACTACCACACCAGTTATGGCTATTGCTGACTCAAACCTGCCATTTGAGGTCATGACTGACGCTTCGGACATCACTACAAGAGCAGTCTTGATGCAAGGAGGAAGAGTTATTGCTTTTGACAGCCATAAACATTCCGATATCCAAACCCGATACCCGGTTTATGATAAGGAGTTTCTTGCCATTGTACATGCTTATCACTCTGGGAAACATTATCTCATGGGAGCTGACTCGGTGGTCAAGACAGACCATCACTCTCTAAAGTATATCTTTACTCAGCGAGTCATGAACGCTCGACAAGCACGCTGGGTTGAGTTTCTGGCCAACTTTCACATGACCATTGAGTACATTCCAGGACTACGCAATGTAGTTGCAGATGCTCTCAGCAGGTTAACTCTAGCATCATCTATGGTAATCTCTACATTATATGTGGATGTACCGAATTCATTCAAAGGGAAGTATCTAAATGATAAAGACTTCGGCATAGCAGTACAAGTTCTTTCGAAAGATCAATCTTCGGCTTCTGAACAGAAGATTTTCTCATCCTATTCTTATACGGACGACCTTTTGTATTATCAAGATCGCGTCTGTGTACCACATGACAAGGATGTTTGACGTCTTTTGTTAAAAGAGCATCATTTAGTTCCTTATGCTGCCCATCCAGGCATCAACAAGACTTATAGATTACTCAGTGCAACATACTACTGGCCTCATATGAAAAGCGACGTCATCAAAATGGTCACATCTTGCTTATCTTGTCAACAAATGAAAGCAAGCCGCCGACTTCCAGCAGAACTTCTTCAACCGCTTCCAGTTCCAACTGAAAGGTGGGAAAGTATTTCCATGGATTTTATTACAACACTACCACGATCCTCTAGAGCTAACACTCAGATTATGGTAATTGTTGATCGATTGTTCAAAATGGCACACTTTGTTGCTTGCAAAAGAAGTGCACAGGCTTCGGACATCGCCAAACTTTTCATATAATACATCTTCCGACACCATGGATTGCCCAAGAATATTGTTTCTAACAGAGATCCTAAGTGCACCAATCACTTTTGGATTTCATTGCTCGAATCTTTGGATACAACTCTACTGTTCAGTTCAACCTACCACCCAGAATGAGATGGACAGACTGAAAGAGTCAACCAAGTTCTGGAAGAAATGCTATGACATTTTATTCAGTCACGCCTAGCAGCTTGGGAAGGGTATCTACCACTCCTTGAGTTTGCTTATAATAACTCTTTCCATGTTGCCATCAGCATGACTCCATTCCAAGCAGCTTATGGACACACTCCGATTGTACCAACGAATTTTGTACTTCAACATCGAGTGGCCCTAGTTGATCAACTGGTTCAAGAAATGCAAGACATTCTACTCCAAGTCAGGGATCATATGCGAATTGGCATTTACCCATTTGTTCACAAACAAAACCACTGAAAAAGGGATGGAGGCTAGAATGCCCTTGCTCAACAGACATAGACAAGTGCACCCGATTGGCCCCAAACACCGTGGCGCCCCTTTCGGTATTTCTTTATATTTCATAGTGAAATGATTACAAGTTGCATCTGGGAGACCTTCCCTGCAACTGAGCATGCAGCCCCAATTCACTAAGCCTTCGCAAGGCTTTCAAGCATAGAACACCATCACATAAGTGCACTTAACCCATAGGCTCAACCCAAAGGCATTCTCTTTTCCGAGTGCAATTCCATTGGCTGTCCAGATGCAATCACACTGCACCCCAGCTGCACTCTCTTTGAGTGGGTTCCAGATGGCATTCACAAAGCTTTTCAAAGCTCCAAAATAAAATCAGCAAAGTACCCAACCAAAGAATGACTCATGTAGCACTGCCTGGGCACCTGTGAGCCAAGAAAGAGGCGGCACACGAGACCAACCAATAGCTTATGGCAAAAAGAAATTGCAGCAGCAAAATCACAACTCACCAAGCCCTGAAAACTCGAACCAAGTCCTTAATCGCCAAGAGGACATAGTAGCCAATGCCCAATTGCATTCTCAGCCAAAGAGGAGTGCAAAGGCATGAAGAAAGAGCATTTACAAGAGCCGACCAGCAAGAATTCCACTGAAAAATGCGAAAAGAAGCACTTCTTTCGCGAAAAAATGGGAGTTCTTGGGCTCAAAAGAAGCGTGCTTCAGAGAGGAATGCATTGAGAAGGTTTTGGAGAAGTTTCATCGCCGGAAAGTCCTCCAAAACTGAGAAAAGCCAGTCAACCAGTGCGTGGGACCACTTGAAATTCAACAGAAAGTTGTAGCTTTGCAAGAGGAGAGGCCCAGGAGGCGGTAGAAGCAAAAAGGTCCAGAAAAAGCCACTTTTGCAAATTCGACCAGCAAAAGAAGTGCTCAGCTTTTCCCGTTCTACCAAACGCACGGAGGGAAAAGCATATCACTACGAAGGGGAGGCAGAGGGGAATCCATCGGGCCAAATGGCGCGTACTACCAAACGCACGGAGGGAAAAGCATATCACTACGAAGGGGAGGCAGAGGGGAAACCATCGGGCCAAACGGAAGTCCAGGAATCCAAACGAGTGAGGAGTTATGAAGAAAAACGGAATTCAGCTGAAGGAGGCTGAAAAACCAGTCCAAAATCTCAACAAAGGGAGAAGATGAGAGAGAAAACCACACGTGAAGTTTAGAAGGCCCAGGAAGGTCCAGGAATGGCAAAGGAGCATGTAGAAGGCACTAGAGCCACTTGGAACTCTAGGGGGGCCACTGAAGGTACATGGCCCTCTAGGGGGCCCATTAAAAATGCCACATCATCATTTTCCAACAACCACTCTTTTAATTCCTTGGAATGCCTTTGGGCCTAGGGATTAATTACGCTTATGTGCTAGGGACCATGCGGCGTTTAATTACACATTATTAAGCCCATGCTTGGACTTTTAAAACCAAAGTTGTCACGGTCATGTAGTATATTAAAGTACTTAGAATTTCACGCCCCCGTGACACATAGTATCTTGGTCATAACTTCGGAAACACAGACTTAACCATCTTGTAGCGATGTGGGGCTACAAATAATTGCACCATGTCACCAGTTTCAAATTCCAGGTGACGTCTATGTTTGTTGGCGGACCGTTGATACTGCTTTGCAATAGTTAATGGTTGTGATATATGCTTTGTGAGCTGTAAATAAGTGCTGAAGTGATTAAAGGCTTAGTTCCACTGCCCTCTGAGTGATTACAGGCCGGTTTCATTGGTTCCATTGCCTGGATACCACACTCTTTCTCAAGAGGTGGGCCTCGGTAGTTTGGTGGAAGGATATCTTTGTTGCACTTTTCAACAGCTGAATATTACAACCATAAACATGGTGAGTACCCATGAGCAAGAGAGCTCCACAACTCCTCAAAAGCTACAACTGAGCTCAACGGTGATACTAGTTCTAGCAGTGAGTCAGATGATGCTACTATGTTGAATGCACAGCTTGCAAGTGCAGTGACTGCTTTGACTCAGCTGGTTCAAAATTTGGCTCAGATTGTGCAAACAAATGCCAAGAAGAAGAAGAAATCAAGAAAGCACAAGCACGGAAAGAGTGAGTACAATGCATCAGCTTCTCATGGTGGACCGCACACTCATGCATCAGTTTCCCATGAGGGATAGCCATCAAAAATGACTCAGAAAGTGACTTCCAAGAGAGAGGAATCACCCAAAAGAGCACTTGAGAAAGAGGTACAAAAAGTACAGCTAGTGCAACAGTATGAGCAGCCAGCACAAGGCCTTGGTTTGGGTACTTCTACTCCTCAAAATAATAATGTGCAGTCCATAAATGTGGCTCAACCACCTCAGCCATATTTGAGGCAGCAACCTGAATATTTTGGTATAGATTCTATCTTTGATGCTATGTCGATATTACTGCCAATTGGGCATAGAAAGCAAGCCATGTATGACAATGTGGGAATGCAGCCAGGCATGCAAGCCACAGCATATGCTCGCATGCCTAATGTTCAGCCAAGCATGGCTGTCCCTAGTGAAGGGAATGCTGCAAATATACAGCCATCTTTGGGATAGCCAATATCAAATGTATATAAAGAATTTAAGGATGGTAGTTCTCATGTCAAGTTTGATACATATAATGGAGTACAGGACAGGTACAAAGCCCTCACATTCCTTCAACAGTTTGATGCTGAATTTCTTGGGGGTTTGTTTATAGAAGCATCCAAGATGAGGAAGGTCGCTACATTTTTGAAAGACAATACACTTAAGTGGTACACCAACCTTATGCTTCATGGAGATGCACCTGCTACTTGGCTGGAATTTAAGCAAGTGTTCTCTTCTACTTGGCTTACTCCAACTTTTGAAGTTGAAGTACTTTCACACTGGCATGACTTGTCATACAAACTTTGCAAGAATCTTGATGATTACACCCAAAGGTTTTGGGATGTTTTGCTGCCATTGAGCTCTTACAGGCATGTTTCTTTGAAAGAGCAAATAGAGAGGTACTGTTGTGGATTGCCTAGTGAGCTACGTGATTATTGCATCAAAACCAAGGTGGGTTCTATGACTCAATTAATTGAGAATGCAAGGACAGCATATGCATGGATGCAGGAGAAGAATTTGGGCTTTATGGACAGCTAGAAAGAAGACAACAAACGGGCTGCCAAACACCAGGATAAGGACATCGAATCTGAAAATAAAAATTATGGCAAACGACCGTTTCAAAAGGGAGGAAAAGCCCAATTCAAAGCTGGTCAAAGGCGTGGACAGCCTAATAAACAGCCCCGTACCAAGTTATCTAATGAAGAGAAAAAGTCACTCATGGAGCAAAACAAATGTTTTATATGCAAAGGAGAGGGATACCGCTCTTATGATTGCCCATTCAAGAAAAGAGACAGGTCAGATGATGATAAGAATGGTGATAAACAGGCTGATCGGAAGGGCAAAAAGCCTAAACCTTCCACAGGACTTCTTCTAGATGTGATTGGGAGTTTGCCACATGCACATGATGAAGAGGAAATGAAAAAGACTGAAATGTGCAGAGCATGGGGAAAAATCAGAAATCAGAATTGTTTGTTTTTCTTTGATTCTGGGGCAAAGGCAAATTTCATAACTCCTGATATGGTAGGAAGGCTTGGCATCAAGCCTGAGGAAATGGGGCCATCCGGCATGTGTGATATGGCCAACCCTGAACTCAACACACCTGTCACTCCTATCATTGGCAAGTTAAGGATGCATATCCAGGGATATCAGGATGCAGAGGACTTCTACATTATGCCTTTGCCAAAGTGTGATGCTTTGCTTGGGATGCCTTGGATGTACAGGGTGGGGGCTGATGTGCAGATGAGAAACAAGAAGATTTCTTTATCTGATAGAGGCAAAAATCATGTACTTGATGTAAAGTTGAAAGGGGAGTCCATCACTGTAGTTTCAGCTTCTTGTATTTCCAATGTAATAAAGTGTCATATTTCAGCATACTTGATTTTTGTCAAAGAGGACAGACAATCAGTTCAGGAAGGCTCTACTCTTTCTGCTTTAGATAGAGAAAGGGCTGCTTTTATTTTAGATTTTCAGGATTGTTTCTCAGATGCACTTCCTCAAGAATTACCTCCCAAGAGGCCCGAGGATCATCAAATTGATATAATTCCAGGAAGCTCACCGCCTAATATACCTCCCTATCGTGTCAGTAAGGCACAACAGGAAGACATAATGTCACAAGTGAAGGAACTCTTGGAAAAGGAATTAATAGAGCCAAGTAATTCTCCTTACTGTTCCCCTGTGTTGCTTGTGCAAAAGAAGGATGGCAGTTGGAGAATGTGTATTGATTATAGGGCTTTGAATAAAGTCACAATTAAGAACCGTTTTCCAATTCCACGCATTGATGATATATTGGATCAGTTGGAAGGTTCCTCAATGTTCAGTCGTATTGACCTTAAAAGTGGATACCATCAGATAAGGATACGGCTTGAAGATGTCTACAAGACTGCCTTCCGCACTTCATTTGGCTTATATGAGTTCCTTGTGATGCCTTTTGGTTTGACTAATGCACCTGCCACTTTCAATAGAATGATGGACATAATTTTTAGAGCACACAGAAAGTTTGTGGGCACTTTCTTCGATGACATCATTGTGTTATCTAAAAATGAGCAGGAGCACAGGAAACACCTCACTATTGTGTTTCAAGAGTTGAAAAGACACAAGCTATTAATAAACACCAAGAAAAGTGAGTTCTTTATGCATGAGATTTCATTTTCTCGGTCATATAGTGTCAAAGATGGAGTCAAGATGGATCCTGCAAAAGTTGAGGCCACAAGGAGTTGGCCAATTTCGAAAAATCTGCATGAAGTCAGAAGCTTTCTTGGGTTGTGTTCATACTATCGGAGGTTTGTAAAGTACTTTGCAGAAATTGCTTGTCCCTTGCATGCTTTACAAAAGAAACCTGTACCGTTTCAGTGGGGACCAAAGGAAAATGTAGCTTTTGAAGAGCTGAAGCAAAAGTTGTGTTTTGAACCCGTTATTATCTTGCCAGATCTTGCAAAACCCTTTGCTGTAACTTGTGATGCATGTGGGAACAGCATAGGAGGCACTTTGATGCAGGATGGCAGAGTGGTTGCATATGAGAGTAGAGTTCTCAAAGATGCTGAATTGTACTTGCAGACATACGAGAAGGAAATGTTAGCAGTGATACATGCTTTGACCACATGGAAACATTACCTTCTTGGAGCTGATTTTTATGTGCAGACAGATCATCAGTCACTTAGATATTTTCTCACGCAGAGAAAATTATCTGAAAAGCACATGAGATGGGCTAACTTCCTCTCAATGTTTCATTTTCAAATTGTACATGTGCCGGGTAACAAAAATGTCATGGCTGATGCACTTTCCCGGAAACCACAGCCTGAAGCAGTCTCCAAGAAACCCAGTGTTTCAGCAGTGAGCATTGCTTACAACAATGTGTTAGATGTGATGAAAGATCAGTATGTTAATGATGCTGATTTTTCAACTATTTATGATCAGCTTTCTGATGGTCAAAGGCATGATTACTATATGTTTAAAGAGGGTTTCATTTTGATGCATGGGCGACTCTGTGTCACTGATTAGATGCGATAGAAAGTCATAATGGAAAGTCATGCTCCTCCATATGCAGGACATAGGGGAATTACAGCAACAATTACAGCAGTGGAGCAATACTTTATTGGCCATCTTTGAGGAAAGATGTGGAAGAATATGTGAGAACATGCATGGTTTGTCAGAAAGTAAAGTTTGACAGGCAGAAGGCACCTGGGTTGTTACACCCTTTGCCAATTCCGGATAGACCATGGCAAAGCATAGCTATGGATTTTGTGTTTGATCTTCCACGTACTTCTACTGGACATGATGGATTGTGGACAATAATTTGCAGGTTTAGCAAACAAGCCCACTTTGTGCCAGTAAGAAAGAAAATTACAGCAGATCAAATGGCCAAATTGTTTCTGCAGCATGTCTTCAAGTATCATGGGATGCCTGAATCCATAATCAGTGATAGAGATCCAAGGATGACCAGCCTCTTTTGGAGAGAGCTGTTTGAAAATATGGGCACTACGCTGAATTTTTCGTCATCTTTTCACCCTCAGTCATCCTCCCGTCGATGAGGATTATTAGTTGGAACATACAAGGCCTAGGTGGCGTCCCACATCGCCGCCGTAGACAGCTGATCCGGGATCAGCTTCATCCAGGTGTTACTGGGGGTTCCATTGATATCTTATTTATTCAAGAGCACAAGCTGGATTCTAGAGATTGTGCCTAGTCAGGCAAGTTGCTTTCTGGCCATACTTTTTGGTCGCCTGCCTTGGGCACCAGGGGGGGCACTTCTATTTCAGTTTCGTAGTCGGTTCTCCCCTTAGTTGTTGGACACGGAGTCATTATTCCGTCTAGAGCTGAGTGGATTATTCTTTTGATTGGAGGGCGTAAGGTTGGTTTCCTTAACCTGTATGCCTCCAACACTAGAGGGAAACGTGTCCTTATGTGGAAGACTTTGCTCTCCTGGGCCCCCATTGTGGATTCATGGGTGATTGGAGGTGACTTTAACATGGTCGAGTTACTGTCAGACAAAAAAGGGGGTAGAGAAGGCGGACTTCACTCTTTGGAGAGAGCAGCTTGGGATGCCTTCCTTTTTCACTTCTGTGGCAGAGATACTTGGTGGGATGATGCCTTTCTTATTCAGCCACAGTCCCTCCTGTTCTCTTGGTCGAACAGGAGGCAGCAGATGCCTATTCATGCACGCATTGATAGATTCTATGTAGATGACTGGGCACTAGACAGAGGTGGATCGGTATGCATTGCTGCTGGGGTTTCCACTTCAGACCACCACTGTCCTGTTGTGCTGGCTATCTCAGACCCTCACTTGAGAGGCTGGTCTGCCAGCATCAGGATTCCAGATGCCTTTTACACAGAGGAGGACCTTACAGAGGCAGCCCTGCAGATATGGGTTTCTCACGTCCAGGGTGGGCAGCCATATCCATCACATGTAGCTGCTGTCCTTTCTGGTATTAGCGACTTCTACCGCTCAGTTGCTTGTACCAGGAGACGAGATATTCTCAGACGTGAGATTGGTGTTCGCCAGCAGTTGGTAGCTTTGCAGAGGGAAGAGCAGAAACGGTCTTCAGATGCTTGGATTCAGGAGCGCCTTGCTGCAGCAAAGGCTCATCAGCAGTTATTACTTGATCAGAGAACAGAGTATGCCTTTCATGCACGGAAGTCCTTCTGGATTCAGATGGGTGGTAGAGTCAATAAACACTTTTTCTCTACTCTTGGCCCTAGACATAGTAGAGAGAGTATCCCAACTTATTGACTCACATGGGGTTTTACAGACAGAGCCTAATGATGTCTTACGCATAGCTTCAGATTTCTATGCCACCCTTCTTACTGCTGATCTTGAGACACATGATAGAGAGGATGCTAGACAGGCTATTTGGCAGAGCATCCCTGTGTTGGTGAATCCGGGTATGCATGTTATACTCGATGCACCTTTCACCAACACAGAGTTCAGGACTGCACTTTCAGCCCTTCACAAGGGCAAGTGCCCAGGTTCGGATGGCCTCACCCCGTCTTTTTTCATTGCATTTTGGGATATGATTGGAGACTATATTACTTCAGCCCTGCAGGCCATTTGGGACTCTGGCGAGATGCCTGGGCCGCTTATAGAGGGTCTCATCCACCTTATCCCAAAAGGAGGTTGCAGAAATTTAGTGTCCCAGTGGAGGCCTATCACACTTCTGGGGACTTGTTACAAGATTCTGGCCAAGGCTATCAGCCTCCGATTGCAGCCCCTTCTCCCTGATCTTATTCATGACACTCAGACGGGATTTGTGCATGGCAGAAGCATTTTTGATAACATTTTCTCTTTCTGGGAAGCTTCAGAGTGGGCCATGCAGAGTGGCCAGAATCTTGCCATTCTACTTTTGGATTTTGAGAAAGCTTATGACAGAGTAGATTGGGGTTTTTTGAAGGGCACCCTTCTACGCTTAGGCTTTACTGATGCTTTGATCAGAGGTGTTTCCTCTTTGTACAGATCAGCCCACAGCCAGGTACTAATTGGTGGGGTAAGGGGTGAGAGATTTCAGATTTCGAGATCAGTCCATCAGGGATGCCCCCTTGCTCCTTTCCTTTTTTTGTTCGTGGCCGAAGCTATGAGTATCTATGTTAGATCTCAAGCTGACATCTTTGGGCTGAGACTTCCCATCAGAAGGGAAGAGGAGCTACTTGACAGTGAGTTGGCAGATGTCACAGCAGTTTACTTGGATGCCACTCCACAGACGCTCACTTCTTTCAGGACAGCATTGGATTTATTTTGCTTGGAGGCAGGGGCGCAGATAAATTGGCATAAATCCAATGGCTTTTGGATCAGTGATGAGGACACTCCAGTTTGGGGGCTTGACATAGGATTCACTTGGGTTCAGAGGGGTGAGCCTATCAGGTATTTGGGCTGCCAGGTTGTTTGCATTCTCAGCCAAAACCTGAAGCAAAACACCGCCTCTCATAAAAGTACCTGCCCAAGTGGAGGAAGTGAGTGGCATATCATCTGTGTCTACCCAAACCTTTGGAAGGGCTGCCTCAATCTGCAAGATCCTCCCTGCACTCCCTCTGAGATGTCTTGTCAACCTTGATTTGGTCTCCTCTGGAAGCCTGCGGAAAGCTTTCCAAGACCCCATAGATGATGCAGGTCCCCTCTCCCACCTAGACCACTGCATGTAGAGTGAGGCACCCAGTGGTCTGCCATGATCATCTAAAATATTGTCATTCCACATGATGGGTTGCCTATCAATCTCTTCCCGACAGGAAGGAGGAATCCTCCGAAGAGTGCTTCTGAAACTGGCCCAAGCTTTCAGAATGGCAACCATGAGAGGGGACAAAGGTGATCTGAGGTGTGCTGTGGTGAAGATCCACCTAACACTGCTCATCCAATCTCCTCCTGAAGAAGGTGTGCACCTCTGTATGCTACTAATAAGAAAGTCCTTCCACGGTTCCTGCCCTGGCATAAGTCCCCGCACCACCATCTTGCAAAGTAAAGCTCTGCACTGTAAATCTGAATCAATAATATTGAGACCCCCTTCCTGTGTAGGGAGGATGAGGGTCTCCCAAGCCACCCTGGCTAAGGCATCTGCTATGCCATCAAGCCCACTCCAGAGAAAGTTTCTGATCGGTCTTCTGAGCTGAATAATGCAGTCCCTAGAACGGCACCAGCATGAACAAACAAACCAGGCCGTGGCCAAGAGGACCTGGTTGACCATCACAACTCTAGAGGCAAGATCCAGCTTGGCTGAGCTCCAAAAAAGAAGCTTCCTTCTGATGCTCTCCAAAACGGGAGCAAACTGCTGCGTTGTAGAAATATCCAATTGGCTACTATGTCCTCTTGGCGATTGAGGACTTGGTTCGAGTTTTCAAGGCTTGATGAGTTGTGATTTTGCTGCTGCAATTTCTTTTTGCCATAAGCTATTGGTTGGCCTCGTGTGCCACCTCTTTCTTGGCTCACAGGTGCCCAGGCAGTGCTACATGAGTCATTCTTTGGTTGGGTACTTTGCTGATTTTATTTTGGAGCTTTGAAAAGCTTTGTGAATGCCATCTGGAAACCACTCAAAGAGAGTGTAGTTGGGGTGCAGTGTGATTGCATCTGGACAGCCAATGGAATTGCACTCAGAAAAGAGAATGCCTTTGGGTTGAGCCTATGGGTTAAGTGCTCTTATGTGATGGTGTTCTATGCTTGAAAGCCTTGCAAAGGCTTAGTGAATTGGGGCTGCATGCTCAGTTGCAGTGAAGGTCTCCCAGATGCAACTTGTAATCATTTCACTGTGAAATATAAAGAAATACCGAAAGGGGCGCCATGGTGTTTGGGGCCAATCGGGTGCACTTGTCTATGTCTGTTGAGCAGGGGCATTCTAGCCTCCATCCCTTTTTCAGTGGTTTTGTTTGTGAACAAATGGGTAAATGCCAAATGGTGATCATGCAATGGTTAATGGTTGTGATATATGCTTTGTGAGCTGTAAATAAATGCTGAAGTGATTAAAGGTTTAGTTCCACTACCCTCTGAGCATTAGAGGCCGGTTTCACTATGGACCTTTCCGGATCGTCAAGAAAAATTCACCTTTAAGTTACAAATTGGAATTACCACCATCATGGGGTAAAATCCACCCGACATTTCATATTTCTTGGCTAAAGACGTACATTCCAGGCGATGACGCAGTTCCTCCTGCAGGTGATTATGTCCTAGAAATCGAAGACGATTATGTTCTTATTCCTGAATGTATTCTGGACCATCAATAGCGAGAGACTCGACATCGACTTATCACGGAATTCCTTTTCTTTGGCGAGATCTGGACGACTCTGACGCTACTTGGCAATCTGATGAAGACTTTGAGCAATACCCTGACATTTTACAGCAGTATTTTCAGAATTTACCGTGATATTTTCTACACCAGTTCATTATCTCCACCAGGGTCTTATTTTGAGTGGGAGGGGATGTCATAATCTGTGACGTATTCCTTTCTCTTTACCTTAGACTTATGGATGGTTTAATGAATGGACACTTGTGGAAGGGTATGCCCTTTCGACAGGACACTCCTTATGAGGCACAACCCTTCACAAGAGACATTCTATTGAAGAGACACTACCATTGTAATGTACCCTCTCATCAAGGGTCACACCCTTCACAAGGGGTACACACCTCTTCATGCACATACACTTTGGAGTACGAAGACTTTGTATAAATGGATGCTCAAGTATGTGTGGGTGTGTGGATTTGTATGTGTGAGAGCATACTTTTATACTATGGTCTACCCCCACTGTTGGGCGCTGATGACGTTAGTGGGGATGTCATAGTAGCTAGTTCCTGCTATGTGATGGAATCTATGGTTTTCAATCTTACGAGTGACTATCGTGAGATTGAAATTGCACTATGTTGTTTTTTTAGAGGATGAGTTTGGGAATGTTCCTAGGTTCATCTAGGTATATGCTTCTGCCGTATTAGCAGACATGCAAATTGCACCTTGTGAAGTTTTTGTCCAAGTTGCGGCCTGCTGGTATTGCGATAATTCTTTCTGTTGCCCTATCAGCTAGATTTAGATTTAGATGCTCGTTTGGGAGAGACTAAAATGAAATCATTTAGACTTCACAAGCAGTTGTAGCTTGAATGAAGAGATTTGGACTACTTTTTGATTAGCCTTCTCCCTTAGTGCTAGCCTTCGTCATGGCTGAGTTTGCCCTTCACCTCTGGAGTGCCGACAGGAACTCAGTACAAAGACTTTGTATAAATGGATGCTCAAGTATGTGTGGGTGTGTGGATTTGTATGTGTGAGAGCATACTTTTTTACTATGGTCTACCCCCACTGTTGGGCGCTGATGACGTTAGTGGGGATGTCATAGTAGCTAGTTCCTGCTATGTGATGGAATCTATGGTTTTCAATCTTACGAGTGACTATCGTGAGATTGAAATTGCACTATGTTGTTTTTTTAGAGGATGAGTTTGGGAATGTTCCTAGGTTCATCTAGGTATATGCTTCTGCCGTATTAGCAGACATGCAAATTGCACCTTGTGAAGTTTTTGTCCAAGTTGCGGCCTGCTGGTATTGCGATAATTCTTTCTGTTGCCCTATCAGCTAGATTTAGATTTAGATGCTCGTTTGGGAGAGACTAAAATGAAATCATTTAGACTTCACAAGCAGTTGTAGCTTGAATGAAGAGATTTGGACTACTTTTTGATTAGCCTTCTCCTTTAGTGCTAGCCTTCGTCATGGCTGAGTTTGCCCTTCACCTCTGGAGTGCCGACAGAAACTCAGTACAAAGACTTTGTATAAATGGATGCTCAAGTATGTGTGGGTGTGTGGATTTGTATGTGTGAGAGCATACTTTTATACTATGGTCTACCCCCACTGTTGGGCGCTGATGACCTCTGTGGGGATGTCATAGTAGCTAGTCCCTACTATACGTGATGGAGTTTATGGTTTTCAATCTTATGAGTGACTATCGTGAGATTGAAACTGCACTATGTTGTGTTTTTAGAGGATGAGGTTGGGAATGTTCCTGGATTCCTCTAGGTATATACACACCTTTTCATGTGTGACTCTTCACTCTCTATATAAGAGAGGCCCAATGTATGGATGACAACTACAGACACTCAAGCAATACAAATATTCCTTGTTCTTTGCTATTTCAGTCTCCTATCTGTTCCTTAGCACATTTCTAAATATAGTAAATCTAGGATTTCTTACAATGCAATGCCCTCAGACTTCCCATACAGCCCATCCTATAATTCCCTGCTCAACTTCAAACGGTGAACGGCATCCAATCCTTAGGCAATCCTGTATCCTCAGCCAACCAAAGCATGCAACAGAGACCCCAATAGCATCCACTGTTTGAACCACTCCTGCAATTGCAGATCCAAGTGCCCAACCAGCCAAACACGGCTGACCAACTGCAAGACAAAGCCCTCAACAGCTGAACTCTGGTGCAATCAAACAACCAAACACTTCCCAGCGGGTTGCCATAGTCTATACCCTGGCCACTGCCCAACAGCATAAATCAACCCTTCTTCGCGAGGAAAGAAACCCAAACGCAATAACTAGCGAGCAACCAAACTGGGAATGGCAAAGGCAGGCAAAGACAAGCCTTATTCTACCCAGAATCCACAGAAGATAGAACACCCACGCCTGAAAAGATACCAAAACCAGCCACAACACCCAGATTGCTCCAGAAAATCAGGTCTAAATCTCGTGCAGAGCCTGAAAGCCTAAAAAAAGTAAGTTGCAGTTCACCCGGAGCAGCTTGGTTAGGTCCAGAACTCCTGGAACAGCCCTAGAACCAATCGCAAGCACCTAGAACAGCCTGGAAGAGCCCAAAAGCAAATCGCAAACTAGAACAGACACCTTGGTAGAAATCGCCACTTGCAACAGACTCTTGGATCAATTGTGATTTGCTATGGCGGCCCTGGATCACCTGGAACTGGCCCCTGGGTAAAAATGAATTTCCATGGCAGGCTGTGGAACACCTGAAACTGGCCCCTGGGTAATAACGAATTTCCCTGGTAGGTCGTGGATCACGTGAAATTGGCCCCTGGGTAAAAACGAATTTCCCTGGCAGGCTCTGGAATACTTGAAATGGGCCCTTGGGTAAAAACGAATTTCGCTAGCAGGCTCTGGAACACCTGAAACTGGCCCTTGGGTAAAAACGAATTTCCCTCGTCACCTGAAACTGGCCCTTGGGTAAAAACAAATTTCCCTGGTAGGCTCTGGAAGCTCCAAACTGATGAACTGGCTCCTCTGAAAGTGATCTGGCCAACTGTCTCTAAAAGAAGGGCTCCTCCCCCCTTTTAAAGCCCTAGCCCTAGGCTCCAAAAAGTAGTGTTTTTTAATTGCACCACTCTTTTGGCCCCCTGTTGCACACGTTGGCCCTAGGAATTAGAGTTGCCTAGTAAGTGGGCGCACATTCACTATTTACAAGGGCCCACTAGGAATTTTAATTCCCCAAGTCCCGTCCCATGGTTGGACTCTCGCATCCTAGAGGCTCAAGGCAGTCACGCGGAAATTACGGGAGTCGCAAATCAAAAGTTTCAAAATTTCACGTCCTCGTGACATACCCTCCTCTTGAAAGAAGGCAAACGTCCTCGATTTCCTGCAAAAGAAAACCAAGTGGAAACACTAAATGTTTGTTAAGCAAAAGACAAGCAAACATTCCACGTACATGCATACATGCACTCACAAACAATATGCTCCCCACGATGTCGGATCCACCTCACGTATGGCCATCCCTAAGGACCCACTGCCAGTGGTACATCATGAGCATATGTAAACACATAATGCATGCACATAGATACTCAGACTGTACTTCCGAGGGATAGTTCATGCATGCTTTACCCACCTATGGCCATCTCTTCAAACCCACACTAGTGGTACATCATGAACATCCGAAGTACCTGAGATATCAAATCCAAATCTGAGTGGACAGCCAACCATGCCGCCAACAGATCACCAACAATGCATATACGATTTGTAGAGCTGCAGATAACAAATCTATATAGCATTGCAAACCAAGCGACTAGTACACCCACTGTGACTAGTACACCACGTACATCGCGGCCAACAATGCATGACATAGACCACTTCCAGGTATTGCGCATTCGGAACCAAGGTCTAGGGGAATCCATTCTCTTTTTGTTGAAACCACATGACAAAAAAGAGCATTCCCATCTTGTCGAATCCTCATGACAAGAATAACATGCATATTTTACCGAAACCTCATGGCAAAAAAAGCATTCTTATTTTTGTCGAAACCTCATGACAAAAATAGCAATCTCATTTTGTCGAAACCTCATGACAAAAGAGCATCCAAAAGTAGCTGGGAAAACACCATCTTGCAAATCGTATACATAATCCAGAATCGGATGCCAAAAAGAGTGGCAGACTCTACCATACAAAATTCTTTTTACAAGTACCTATATACAACGCTGTACAAAACCAGCCGTGAACAACCCGCTATGGAATTAGGAACTCTTGCCCTTCAGAACATTCTGTGGCTCATTCGTGTCACTAGCCGGCTCTTTCCTCTTACAGTTGGGACAATTTCTAGACTGATGTCCCTCCTCTTTGCAAATAAAACATTTACCAGCTTTATATAAAGCGCGTCTTTTCTCTAGAGACAAACGATTATGCTCATCCTTTTGACAATTGGCCTTCTTCTCTATTTTGGATAATTGGAACCCAATTTTCTTATCTGTGTCATCTTTCTTAGCTTCCTGCTTCTGTCCACCTTTGAACTTTGAAGTCCTCCCCTGCATCAAAGCATATGCCGTGCTAGCATTCTCGATAAGCTGAGACATATTGGAAACTTGAGTCTTCGTGCAGTAGTCTCTCAACTCCTTAGGCAGCTCGCAACAATATTTCTCAACTTGCTCAGTGAACGGAACAATCCGGTAGGAGCTAACAGGCAACAAAGCTGCCCAAAACTTGCTGTTATACTTCTCCAAATTACGGCAATTATTGGAATTCAGCTCATGCCAAGCAGTCATGATATCCACTTCAAAAGTCGTCGTAAGCCACGCAGTTGAAAACACCCGCTTGAAACCTACCCATGTGTTTGGTGCAGTGTTTTGCATAAGCATAGTGGTCCACCACTGAATTGCATTCCCCTTTAGAAAACTTGCAGCCCGGCGTACTTTGGATGATTCTGTGAAGTTTCCTCCTATGTAGGCTACATCGAACTGCTGTAAAAAGGTCAAGGCCTTAAGTTTGTCCTGCACCCCATTGAATGTCTCAAATTTCATGGCTGCACCTGCCTCTTTAAAGTCCTTCAACTTCCCTTGAGATGCCAAATTGTCATAAACAGGTGCCTGGGCAAACGGGACAGCAGCACTCACTCTATCCCCCACACTACTAGCATTAGGAAAAGCTGTACTATTCAGACCAGCACCCAAATTTTGCATATTTCCCAAAGCAAGGCTACCTGTTGCTACATTAGGCATACGTGTTTGCATCCATGGGGCTGCTCCAACATTTGCATACATCATGTTCTGTCCCATGGGCTGTAAACTAAGCTGAAACCCAATTGTTTTTTTTTTTGGGCAAAAAAGAGACTTCTATTAAGTATTAAAGAAAACTGTTAGAGCAAGCTCCATACGGGAATACGGGATACACCATGCAATGCATGAAAAGCTCAAGAGCCAAAAAGAAAGGATTGGGGCTGATAGTGCCATCTCAATCTGGTAACAATCTTCGAGAAAAAGGGAGAACCCCTCGAAACTCGAAGAAATACAATCCTCCTAGAAGAGGCTGCCCGTGAAGGGCCCTGCATGCTAGTCCATATGGCTATCAAAGTGTGAACCGTGTCACTCCAAATACCCGTGAACACCTGTGATGGGTGTATTTGGGTGTCATCCAAGGCCTCTGTGCATCTGGCTCTCCAAATGTGCCAAGAGAAAATGCTAAGCCAAAATATCCTAAGAGGTGTCCACTGAAACATGTGAAGCTCTGAAAGGAATATGTGGTACATCCTGAAGAGAGCAGGGCTCTATTACCTGCCGGCGGATCGAGAGTGCCCAAGAAGAAGACTCACCCTCATAAAACACCTGGGGCCCATAAGGGATAACGATGCGACTGAGCCCCAAGTCATGAAGAAAGGGGAAGAATGAAAAATGCTGAGTATCCGAGTAACTCCTTTCCAAAGATTGCAGTCCCAAAGGCAATTTCGCACTGACTCCTCTGCAGAATGACAACGTGGGCAAGTGGGATCAGCCCCAAATCGTGATCTCCACAGGTTCACTGCAATCCCTCCATGAATAGAAAGCCAAAAGAAAAGAGTGATCTTTCTATTTCTGAGGGATTTCCAGAGCCTTCTCCAGAAATTCCTACGCAAATTTGCGGTGATGAAGAAGCTATCCATGGGGCAAAGTGCTGTGCTGGAGAGATGCCCAATCCTACTTGGCATCCCAAATATCTGACAGGAACATCCCTCTGAATCCAGGAAAAGCCAATGTCAACTCCCCATCCTGGAGTGTCCTCATCACTGATCCAAAAGCCAAAGGATTTATGCCAGTTAATGTGAGCCCCTGCAGCTGAGCGAAAAATATCCAAGGCTGTCCGAAAAGAATCAAGTGATTGCGAAGAGGCCTCAATAAAAATAGCAGTGTCATCAGCCAACTCACAGTCAAGAAGCTTCTGCTCATGTCTTAAGGCAATCTCAACCCATAAAGCTTAGCCTGAGATCTAAGGAAGATATTCATAGCTTCTGCCACAAAAAGAAAGAGGAAGGGGGCTAAAGGGCATCCCTGATGAACTGATCTGTGAATTTGAAACCTGTCACCCCTTACCCCTCCAATCAAAACCTGGCTGTGGGCTGATCTGAAAGGGAGGCCACCCCTCTAATCCATGCATGTGAAAATCCAAATCGTAGAAGAGTGCCCTCAAGAAAACCCCAATCTACTCTGTCGTAGGCTTTCTCAAAGTCCAAGAGTAGAACTGCCAGCCTCTGCTCGCTCTGCATAGCCCACTCTGTGGCTTCCCAAAAGGAAAAGATATTATCAAGTATGCTCTTGCCATGCACAAAGCCTGTCTGAGTATCATGGATGAGGTCTGGAAGAAGGGGTTGCAATCGGATGCTGATTGCCTTGGCAAGGATTTTGTATAGAGTGCCCAAAAGAGTGATGGGTCTCCAATGGGATACAAATTTCCTATTGCCACCTTTCGGGATAAAGTGTATGAGTCCCTCGGTCAGTGAGTCAGGCATCTCACCCGAGTCCCAAATGCCCTGCAGGGCTGAAGTAATATGATCACCTATCATATCCCAAAAGGCTGTAAAAAAAGGAGTAAGACCATCGGAACCAGGGCATTTGCCCTTATGAATGGCAGAGAGAGCAGTCTTAAACTGTGTGTTGGTAAAGCGTGCATCAAGTGAGCATATCATCTCTGGTGTGACCAACACCACACATGTAAACTCTGCCAAGTTTCATCTGTAGCCACATCTCTGGCCTGTGTGTCAGGATCTGCGGAAAGAAGGGAGACATAGAAATCTGTCGCTAAGTGCATGACGGTATCCGGATGAGACTGCAAAACGCCGTCAGAGTCAATAAGTTGCCTGACACTCTCTCTACTATGTTTGGGACCAAATGTAGAGACAAAGTGTTTATTGACTCTCCCTCCCCTCTGTATCCAAAAGGACTCCCGTGCATGGAAGGCATACTCTGCTCTCTGATCAAGCAATGTCTGCAAGTGAGCCCTTGCCGTAGCAAGACGCTCTTGTACCCAAGCATCTAATGGTCGTTTCGACTCCTCGCTCTGCAAGGCTGCCAACTGTCGGCAAATACCAACCTCTTGCCTGAGTACCTCACCTCGCCGAGCACTAGCAACGGAGTGATAAAAGTCGCTGATACTGGCAAGTGCAGCGTGCTGTGGCCACATGTGAAGGACCGGCCACCCCCCTGCATGTGAGAAACCCAAATCTCCAAGACTGCCTCTGTGAGAGTCTCATCCGTGTATAAGGCATCGGGGATCCTGATATTGTGAGACCGTCCTCTCAGATGGGGCTCTGAGATGGACAAAACTACCGGAAAATGGTCGGAAGTGGAAATACCAAGTGCAATGCAAACTGTCCCTTCTCTATCAAGAGCCCAGTCATCCACATAGAATCTGTCAATCTGGGCATGGATAGGCATCTGCACCTTGTGGTTCGACCATGAAAACAAAAGTGATTGAGACTGAACATGAAATGCATCATCTGACCAAACATCTCTGCCACTGAATCTGAACAAGAAGGCATCCCAAGCTGCTCTCTCGAGGGAATGAATACCACCTTCTCTACCCCCTTGCTTATCAGAAGGTGCCTCAACCATGTTGAAGTTACCTCCAATAATCCACGAATCTGCAATGTCAGCCCACGAGAGCAACTCTTTCCAAAACAGAACACGGTCCCCTCTGTTGTTCGGAGCATAGAGGTTGAGGAAACCAACCTTACGTCCGTTAATCAGAAGTAAAACCCACTGGGCCCTGGAGGGGGTTATGGTACTGCGCCCAATGATCAGAGGGAGAATGGAATCTGAAACTGATATGAATGTACCTCCTTTGGTTCCCAAGGTAGGAAGCCAAAGAGTCCGACTTGAAAGGAGCTTACCTGACTTGGAGCAATCTCTGACATCCAGTTTGTGTTCCTGAAGAAAAAGAATGTCTAGGGAACCACCTGAAACACCTAGATGGAGCTGATTCCTGATCAGCTGTCTGCGACGGCGATGAGGGATGCCGCCCAATCCCTGTGTATTCCAACTGGCTATCCTCATCGGCGGGAGGAAGCGGGTTAGAATATTCTACCTTCCCCAACTTGGTGGCGAAAAAAGAACCCTCCACCGGAGCTGACCTCCTGCCATACACACAAGGTCCACAGGGAGGAAAGTCCACAGGTGAGAGAGAGAAAGATCTCTCAAAAAGGATGCCGATAACAGGCTCTCTGAAAGTGGAAGGTACAAAATCATCATCTGGGAGGTCAGAGAGGTCCTCCAAAGCGGAAAAGGAGTTCCGCTGAGCCAGTCCTGGGGAGGGGGTACGAAGGATTCCTACTGAAGTAGGGAAAGAATGTAAGACCCCCTTCCCTCTATCCATAAAAAGAGGCACGTGTACCGAGTCCTGATCAAGAAGTGTTGCGGATGAGGTGCCAACAACCTGGGCTGCTGAGGAAGGTACAGCTTGATCTTGGGGTGGAGTCGAACAAGGCTCTTGAACACTAGTCTCCTCCTGAGGCTCCAAGGGGGTAGCCTCTGAAGCAGTGGAAGTGTGATCTGAAGTAGAGGGCCTAACTGCGATCGGAACCCACCGTGGGCGAGAGGTGGTGCAGGGTGCAGGAGGGACTCGAGTAGCCCTGGGAGGGGGGGCAGCTCGAGTTTGAGGCGGTGCTTGTGGAGTGGTAGGTCCTACTCTTGCTCTTTGTCGTAAGCTAGTACAAGCTGGTTGCTTTTTGGGCTTCTTTTTCTTCTTTGGGCAATCTTTGGCGAAGGGCCCCGAGGATCTGCAAATCGTGTATTGGTCTTGACGACCTGCAACCTCAAATCTCTAGCGGAAGAAAGACCCATCAGGTCGCTGTAGCATGATGTGGTCATATTAGGGTCCTGGACAATGACCCTAACCCTGGGTACCCCATCCATCCTAACCGCCTCAGCAGCCGAAGAGGGCTCGCCATGAAGAGGGGGGATCTCTGCTACCACACCAAACCTCTCGCAAATAACTGAAAGAAGCCGGTGATAAACTTAGGGGAGACCAGGGAACGTGATGAAAACAGAAACTCCCTGCTTGGTTTTTCAATTGGGTCAAAGCCCAGTTGAAAGGGAAACAAAAAAATCCTCCTGTAGCCTAGAAATAGAAACCCGGCCTGTAGCAGGTCTCTCGTGACGTCCGGGGAATCTAGGCATACCTGAAAGAAACCTTGTCCCAACAAACGAACATCCTTAAGGTGGGGGGCGAGGTCCTGTGGAAGCGCCGCAAGCATCCAATCTCTAGTTGTGACCTGGAGGGGTGGAAGCCATGGATGCGTGCGAAGAGAGTCTTGGAACACTCATGCTCCAAATCCTTTTGCAACTGTTGCAGCTCGTCTTTTGAGAAAGTGATGGTTCTCGCGGCCGGTGTGGGTGGTAACGGATTGATTGAATGGGAACCCATTCATCAATCGAGGTGGGAGAGGCCGATTCAAACACAAAGAAGAACTCCGTCCGCTTTCCTGAAGCCCAGGAGACCCCTAAAGGAGAATAGGGTACTCCAGATGAAGGGAGAGGGGGAAAGGAAGGTGGGAGAGAGAGGAATGAGCAAGGAGAGGAGTCGTCAGCAAAGAGGGAGGGGGGGCAGCAAGAGGAGAGGAGGAAGGGAGAGGAGAGGAGGAGAGGGGGGGGGAAGCAAAGAAAGAGCCGGGGGGGGGGGGAGCAGGTAGGGGGGAGGGGAGGGAGGAGGCAGCGTGCGGGGGGGTCGAAACAACAGATGGATGGGGCTCAGAGGCAATGGCACGAGATGCAACGGAAGCTAGCCAATGGCAGCAGTAGGTAGGGGGGATGGGAGGGAGGAGAAGCAAGGAGGGGAGGGAGGAGGGGGGGGGGGGGAGCAGCAGGTAGGGGGGAGGGGAGGGAGGAGGCAGCGCGCGGGGAGGAGGCAGAGAGCGGGGGCGGGTGGGGGCCTGCAAGAGGAGAGGAGGAAGGGAGAGGAGGGGAGGATAGAGGAGAGGAGGAGAGGGGGGGGGGAAAGCAAAGAAAGAGCGCCGGGGGGGGGGAGCAGGTAGGGGGGAGGGGAGGGAGGAGGCAGCGCGCGGGGGGGGGGGGCTGCAGCAGCGAGGGAGGGGAACCAGGGGGGAGGCTTGGGGAGCAGTAGGTAGGGGGGATGGGAGGGAGGAGAAGCAAGGAGGGGAGGGAGGAGGCAGGGGGAGCAGCAGGTAGGGGGGAGGGGAGGGAGGAGGCGGCGCACGGGGGAGGAGGCAGGGAGGAGAAGCAAGGAGGGGAGGGAGGAGGCAGGGGGAGCAGCAGGTAGGGGGGAGGGGAGGGAGGAGGCAGCACGCAGGGGAGGAGGCAGAGCGGGGACGGGTGGGGGCCTGCAGCAGCGCGGGGGGGGCTGCAGCAGCGAGGGAGGGGAGTCGGGTGGGGAGGTGGGGCGAGCAGTAGGTAGGGGGGAGGGGAGGGAGGAGAAGAAAGGAGGGGAGGGAGGGGGCACCAAGGAGGGGAGGAGGAAGGAGGGGTGCAGGAGGAGCGGGGAGCAGCAGCATACGTGATGAAACCCAACTGTTTGACTAGCAGGCATGCCTGAAAATTGGGCTTGTGGGCTGACCATAGCCTGAAACACTGAACCACCACCAAAATAACTTGGCTGAACCGGGTTTGTCAAAACTCCTTGCTGTCTCCTCTCTTGCACCCTGGTCACCTCCAAGAGACTGAGACATTTGCTCTTCCTCCTCAGTAAGGCTCACGGATCTCTCCCTGTGGACATATTTACAGAATAGTATGTTGTCTTCTTCACCTAGTTTGCTTGACTTGCACCAAGCCAACCACAGGCTCCCCTCTTGAAGAAGTTAGGTGGATCCGGGCAATGGAACCACTGAAACCAGCCTCAACGACGTAAAGGGTGGTAGCATCCATGCAAATACAACATATACAGTAAATAGACAAGCAAATTTGCAGCACACCACAAATCATAGGGGAGCTAGAGCGCTCCTACTCAGAAACAAAGACACCGATTGGCCCCAAACGCTAGCGCCCCTTGCGGTATTTATTTAACATTCATTTGAAGCCAAGAGGCTGATTACAAAGGTCTCTGGGAAGCTGCTCCACAGGCAAACCAACTCCCTCAAACTTCTCGTCCAGCCCACCCTGTAATTCCCTGCTCAACTTCAAACGGTGAACGGCATCCAAGCCCTAGGCAATCCTGTATCCTCAGCCAACCAAAGCATGCAACAGAGATCCCAATAGCATCCACTGTCTGAACCACTCCTGCAATCCCACATCCAAGTGCCCAACCAGCCAAACACGGCTGAACAACTGCAAGACAAAGCCCTCAATAGCTGAACTCTGGTGCAATCAAACAATCAAACACTTCCCAACGGGTTGCCACAGTCTATAGCCTCCCTGGCCACTGCCCAACAGCATAAATCAACCCTTCTTCGCAAGGAAAGAAACCCAAACGCAATAACTAGCCATCGACCAACCTGGGAACGGCAAAAGCAGGCAAAGACAAGCCTTCTTCTACCCGGAATCCACAGAAGAAAGGTCACCCTGGCTGGAAAACCCTAGATCCTGCGGAGATAAGCTGATTCCGCCCTGGCACAGCCCAGAAGCAGCCTAGAATAGAACACCCATGCCTGGAAAGATACCAAAACCAGCCACAACACCCAGAAAGCTCCATAAAATCAGGTCTAAATCTCCTGCAGAGCTTGAAAGCCTGAAAAAAGCAAGTTGCAGTTCACCCGGAGCAGCTTGGTTAGGTCCAGAACTCCTGGAACAGCCCTAGAACCAATCGCAGGCACTCGGAACAGCCCGAAAGAGCCCAAAAGCAAATCGCAAACTAGAACAGACACCTTGGCAGAAATCGCCACTTGCAACAGACTCTTGGATCAATTGCGATTTGCTATGGCAGCTTTGGATCACCTGGAACTGGCCCCTGGGTAAAAACGAATTTCCTTGGCAAGCTCTGGATCACCTAAAACTAGCCTCTGGGTAGAAACGAATTTCCCTGGCAGGCTTTGGAAGCTCCAAACTGATGATCTGGCTCCTCTGAAACTGATTTTGCCAACTGCCTCTAAAAGAAGGGCTCCTCCCCCCTTTTAAAGCCCTAGGCTCCAAAAAGCAGTGTTTTTTAATTACACCACTCTTTTGGCCCCTAAAAGCAGTTTTTTAATTGCACCACTCTTTGGGCCCCCTGTTGCACACTTTGGCCCTAGGGATTAATTGCCTAGTAACTGGGCGCACGTTCACTATTTACAAGGGCCCACTAGGAATTTTAATTCCCCAAGTCCCGTCCCATGGCCAGACCCTCGCGTCCCAGAGGCTCAAGGCAATCACGTGCAAATT
Organism: Dipteris shenzhenensis; assembly: GCF_047967505.1. NCBI lineage: Eukaryota > Viridiplantae > Streptophyta > Polypodiopsida > Gleicheniales > Dipteridaceae > Dipteris > Dipteris shenzhenensis. The sequence goes on along the minus strand of NC_141601.1, from coordinate 55,905,468 downwards.
ACGGGAGTTGCAAATCAAAAGTCCCAAAATTTCACGTCCTCGTGACACGCTTTCTCAGGGATCAGGTCTGAAACAATTTTGATTTCCAGAATTTTCCGATCTGTTTAAGTCATTCTACAAGATACTTAAGTGAAGGTCTCGTAATGTCAGGAAAACATTCTTTGAATGAGCAGTCCTTGTTCTGGTCTCGTCATGTTAAGGAAATATTCTTAGTCTTTGTTAAGGCATGAAAAGTGTATGGATTGAGTGCGTATCGATGGTGTTATGACTCATATTGCCTAATTTAGTGTTTGCTGCCTTTTTTCTCAGAGATTTTTCCTACAATAAGTTTAATGGTTCAATCCCTGATTCTCTTGGGAGGCTCAGTCATCTTCGAAAACTGTATGTTCTCTATCTTATTAATCTTGGATATTGGGGAATCCTACTACTAAATAAACATTTCCACAATGCTTGGTGGATGATCACTTCCCTTGGTTAAGATGTTCATCTGATTACCTGTTTCGATGCAAGCTGACTTTGCACAGTACGTAACATGATTCAGAGAATATCAACAAAACTTAACGTTATCTGCCAAAACAGGCTCTACCAACTTTGGTTGTCTTTTATATTCACTAAATAAAAAACTGGAGAGAAAGAAAGCAAGATTCTTCAAGTTGAAAGCTCTACTTTTTCTCTTTTCAAGCTGCATTAACATCTCTTTGAAGGTATCCCTTACGTCAATTACAGAGTACTTGACTGTCCTCTTATCCAGCCCCTGTTCTAGAGACTCTTCTAAAAGGTCTTTCCTGATTGCTATACAGAAGACATGGCCTCGTCCTGAAGAAAACCTGAACAGCAAAGGAACTGCAAAAATGGAATGAGAATTTTAAGTTACAAATGAGTGCTTTGTAGAGTCATGCTAGTTAACCGTCTCTTCAGATGCATGAGAATATGGTTCATGAATTCCATGCACACAAATCTGTGAAGAATGGGATTGAAGGACGTAACTGAATTGGAAGATCTTTGAAGGAGTGAGGATACCTTGTTGGGTGCTAAAGATCATGCTTTGGCTAGATTATAGTCTCAAATAATCAGGAAGAAATGATCAGTTTTTGGAAGTTTCTGCTGAAGATCATGTGATGTGGCTGGAGCACGGTTAGAATTGTTTTGAGATAATTGCACACAAACCAAGGGATATTCATGTCTGCGGCAATGATAGTCCAGGATGGATTTCTATGAGGAGACATGGCACCTTTAATTTATCTAATTGTATATTGCAGCTTCTTAAATGGGAATTTGCTTTCTGGTGAAGTACCTGCAGTTCTTGGCGCGGGACCTATTCATGGTGCCAGTTTCAAGTAAGAAATATGCTCTTGTCTCACTGGATGTTTAA